>NC_090259.1:18799246-18814246 GCF_037325665.1 Littorina saxatilis
CGTTTTAGGCATGGCTGCTGTTGATTCAGTGAATAATAGGGAGAATATTGTCAGTGACAACTATTTTTTTAAAAAATCTTTTGGCCACTGATAAGCCGCTATAATAAAGCTGGAACCAAACAAAAGTTATGATCATTTCATGGTATTGGTGGCTCTGACAAATGTTCAGGCCAAGTCTTGATGCTGCGTATGCACTCGTGTGTATAGTACTACATCATATTTTGTGTGTGTGCAGAAACGTTTGACAAGCGTGTGGCCAACCACCTGTTCTGGAGCCCCAACGGTCAGTTCATTGTGCTGGCTGGTCTCAGAAGGTAAGCTGTCATGTCATCAGAAGAAATGAATGGATAGGATACACATCTGTTCTTCCACGATTTACATTTAAAGAAGTTACGCTTTTGGTGATGTGATGTTCAGTCCATGAATTACTCGGGGAAATGTAATGGATAATCTGTCTCTCTCTTGCAGTGAATAATCTGTCTCTCTCTTACAGTGGATAATCTGCACTCTTCCAGAATGAAAAATAGCATTACCGCTTTGAAGAATTGCTTGTGAAATAGAGTGGATGATCTCTTTGTTACACAGTGGGAAATGCCATTACCTCTTTGGTCTGTGGTTAACTTTCAGGCATGGGAATTGTCCGCCGAAAGGCAAATTTCCGCCGAAAAAGCAAATGTGTCCGCCGAAAAAATAAATGGGGGAGGTAAAAATTGTTCTAAAAACTGAATATAATGTCAAACTTGGAGCTCAGATGACACCAAATTGCACAATTTGGGTTCTTTGGAGACACAAAATTCCAGGGGGGCATGCCCCAGGACCCCCCAAGTAAGGCTAGGCGCTTCGCGCCGTCGACTTTGATATTACTTACACATTTTCAGCCTTTTTTGCTTTTTTTCAATTCCCATGCCTGAACTTTACAAGTAACCATTTGAGAAGCTGCAGTTAGGCTAAAGATATGTGGTAAATAATGAAATGGTCAGTGTTTTCGTTTTGCTGTCAGGCATAAAATGGTTCTCCCAGAAGGCAGATTGTGTACATCTTCGAGGACCCCGAGAAGACAGTTTCATTTGTCTCACTGTCCGGTCTAACAGTATTGACATGTGATCGACAAAAAGAAGAAGAGTACATCTTCGCAGTTCCAGAGATCATTCTTGAGCTCCCAAGATTGCTTCAAGCTTCTTCTTTTTTTTTAATATCATGTGTCTGGTTGTCTAGGCCCTTTTTTGACTCACATGCGAAGCAAAAGTGAGTCTATGTACTCACCCGAGTCGTCCGTCCGTCCGTCCTCCCCGTCCGTCCGTCCGGAAAACTTCGTTGGATATTTCTTGGACACTATTCAGTCTATCAGTACCAAATTTGGCAAGATGGTGTATGATGACAAGGCCCCAAAAAACATACATAGCATCTTGACCTTGCTTCAAGGTCAAGGTCGCAGGGGCCATAAATGTTGTCTAAAAAACAGATATTTTTCCCATTTTTCCCATTTTCTCTGAAGTTTTTGAGATTTAATACCTCACCTATATATGATATATAGGGCAAAGTAAGCCCCATCTTTTGATACCAGTTTGGTTTACCTTGCTTCAAGGTCAAGATCACAGGAGCTCTTCAAAGTTGGATTGTATACATATTTTGAAGTGACCTTGACCCTGAACTATGGAAGATAACTGTTTCAAACTTAAAAATTATGTGGGGCACATGTTATGCTTTGCTCCCATGGGGTCGCCTTCACGCGGCGGGAGCGTTTAAACAGAGCTACCCCACCCCTTTACTTCTCTTCTTGTGTCTTATTTCTGCCTTACCAGTCCTTTCACCTATATTTCCTTCCAAGAAAACTCTCCCTACTATTCCCTGCAGTTTTCCAATTCTTTTCTTGTTGTCTTATTTCTACCTGACTGGATCCATCACCTTTATTTCACTTACCAAAAGTCTTCTTTTCCACATCCTTATTTCTCTGCACCCCGCATGTCGTAAGAGGCGACTAACGGATTCTGTTTCTCCTTTTGCCCTTGTTAAGTGGTTCTTGCATAGAATATGGTCAATGTTTGTAAAGATTTTGGTCAGGCAGTATGTAAGAAATGTTTGGTCCTTTGTACTGGAAGCTTGCATTCTCCCAGTAGGGTCATGTATTGTACTACGTTGCAGGCCCCTGGAGCAATTTTTTGATTGGTGCTTTTGTGAACAAGAAACACTTAACAGGTGGCTCTATCCCATCTCCCCCCTTTCCCCTATCCCATCTCCCCCCTTTCCCTCGTCGCGATATAACCTTCGTGGTTGTAAACGACGTTAAACACCAAATAAAGAAAGATGTTATGCTTTCATCATGAGACACATTTGGTCACATATGATCAAGGTCACTTTGACCCTTATGAAATGTGACCAAAATAAGGTAGTGAACCACTAAAAGTGACCATATCTCATGGTAGAAAGAGCCAATAAGCACCATTGTACTTCCTATGTCTTGAATTAACAGCTTTGTGTTGCATGACCTTGGATGACCTTGACCTTGGGTCAAGGTCACATGTATTTTGGTAGGAAAAATGTGTAAAGCAGTTCTTAGTGTATGATGTCATTGCTAGGATTAGCTGAAGGTCAAGGTCATGTAAAGGTCAAGGTCAAGCATGTGAGTCGTATGGGCTTTGCCCTTCTTGTTTATTTTTTTTTGTTCTTTTTTTCTCACACTCCAAATCTCCCCTTCCCACCCACCCTTTTTTTCTTCTCCAAAGCCAATGGTTGTGCACTTCGACAAACGCGATGTTTTTGAGTTCTAAACCATCGACTTCGACTGATTTAGTGCTTTCATGGTTGCATGCAAAGGAGGCGTTGTAACGCCTCATTTCATCGCTTTCTCCGTGCTGCAGTTTCTGTAAGTTAAACGCTAACAGGTACTGTCTTTAAGTAATCGGTTTTTATATCATTGTAAGTCAGCCCCGAGTGCACACGAATTACTTAGCGTGGCGCACGCTAGGCAGAGCTTCCTCAGCCCCCTCCCCCCCCCTCCACGCACTTCTCACCCATCAACGACACTGCAGGTCGGAGTAAAAAAAAAAAAAAAAATTTTTTTTTTTTTTACTCCAGTGTTGTGAAAGTAACATATGTATCAGTATGCTAATAAAGCTCACAATAACGTCGATCTTAATGATATACGATACTGATACATGCACAGCCTAGCGGTGACCCTACATGTACTTTTCTCCTGCTGATATGACGAATTTACCGACGGAATCATTTTTCTCGAAATTCTGTGTCGGTTTCTGTGAGACGTGCAGGAGACGCGACAGAACTCGTTAACGTGACGTCATTATTCGCATTATGACATCTTCTCAAACTATATGCTTCGCTTTTGACGTAGGAGGTTTTACTTTGGAAGAAGGGTCAACAAGAGACGTGTTGTTTTGTTTAATCAGTGTCAGTTGAAGTCTTGATTCATTCAGTGTTTTCATCAAGTGCCAACATTTTGAAAAAAAGAAACATAATTGGAACAAGTTTTAAACCTTCATTCCCCGAGCACATCAAACATCACAACATCGTCATTACGTTTCATTCATAATTAGTGGCCTCGAGTGCTCGGCGACGATTGGCCTTGCGCTGCAGACACCAAGGTCTTTTCGGAGACAGACTGAGTCAACAGCGCTGTGAAACGAAAGGATCTGTCACACCACAGCGAACTGCGATACGCGAAAAGCAAACGAACTCTCCGAGAAACTAGACGTGCATGTGAAGGATAAACGAATACAAAGCAGAACAGACTCTTTAACAGACTCTTTCCTTGCTGCACCAATGAGCCAGGTGGGAAAGTCTCGGCTAGCCTATATAGCTAGGACTATACTCGCTCAGTGCAAGCCGTCAGTCTGTGTTTCGCTCGCAGCTTCGCGACACTGCAAAAAACGGTGTGCTGGAACTAATGCAGTAATAGCTACTGACTCTTTTTTTTCTGCAGGAGCTTTAGAAGGGATTTTGCTGACCTGTAATCTCACGCTTGCTAGCTGGACAGTTTTAAAAATGAAAACTTCTTAAGAAATACTGGCCAAACAATTGAAATAATTAAAGTCACCGTAAAGAAGTTTGTGAATTGTGCTGTCTTTTCTCACGCTTTCAATCAGGACTGGACAGTCAAGAGTTTCACCGAAGACAACTTGATTTACTGGACAGATAATTCACCGCGGTGAGAGAATTTTTTTTGGCTGTGTTGCAGTGACAACCGAGTGTGGTGAATTGTGCCAAGACAGACAGTGTCAGATGTAAAGTTAATATTTTATAATGGTGAAAATTACTCGTTATCCACCGCAAAGATTCTTCAATGAGAACGGACAGTGCAAGGAATGATAAGCGCTAGACGGAGAAAACGGACCTTTGTTTTGATGTGAAGTTCTTTTTCTCTTCATCTTGTTTACAGTGAATTGAGTAATTTGAGTAGTTTATGACTGAATGAAAATGTAAACAATTTAGACAAACATTTTTTAACGTCTTAAAAAAAAAATAATAATACCAACGAGAAAAAACAAACAATCACCTGCTACGAAAAAGAATGAGTGAAATACTGTGGAGTATGGATATTATGAATATATATAACATTTAAAACTTTTGAAACAACAACTACAAACACAAAATCCGACGGACGCTCGTCGACTGGGAAGTTTTGTATTCTCTATTGTGCCGATGTCAATTGACCAAAAGAATTCGGCTTACAAGTCATGCTTAACTGAAATATTGTGGACAGCTGTTTGCCGGAGGATATACTAACGGTAACAACCACCAGGGACAGCGACAACCTCTACAGCGACGACGACAATGAAGGGTGACGAGAAGCGACTGTACCTGTGCGGACATAATGTGGCCTGGGAGTATGTGTCTCTGTTGCTGGGACTTCTGCTCGCTCTCGCTGATGCCGAGGTGTTTCACTCTGGGTGAGTTTGCATGTGTGTGTGGGGGGGGGGGGGCGGGTGTTGTACGGTGTGTTTGTGTGTTTGTGTGTGTGTGTGTGTGGGGAGTGTATGTGTTTGTGTGTGTGTGGGGGGGAATGTGTGTGTCGGGGCACAGGCGGAAGGTATCGTCCACTGGACTACTACTATCACAGAAAGACAACAAGGTACGTCACTCAACTTCGAGTCTTCTGTGTTCTTGGAGTCGCTTCCTGGGGAAAAATATTGTTCAAGACGGTTTGCCTCTTCCTACAGTCTGTGTAAGGTCAAATAAATACAGTTGAATGATTGTTTGAACTGTATGTACCTTTAATTTTCAGCTTCCGTCCATTGCAGGTTGTTCTTTAACCATCATTTGGACGAATCTTCGTTTGCGAGCCGCTAACTTCCACTCGGCGTCAAACTCATGCATCCGCACCGAATATGCATAACAGCGCTCATTGGTCTAAAACATATGTAAATATTGTGCAGCAACCACGGGAAAATAATCTTCGAATATCCTGTTATCAACCAATGAGCGCTGGTATGCATATTCGGTGCGGATGCATGAGTTTGACGCCGAGTGGAAGTTAGCGGCTCGCAAACGAAGATTCGTCCAAATGATGGTTAAAAACAACCTGCAAGGGACGGAAGCTGAAAATTAAGGGTACATACAGTTCAAACAATCATTCAACTGTATTTATTTGACCTTACACAGACTGTAGGAAGAGGCAAACCGTCTTGAACAATATTTTTTCCCCAGGAAGCGACTCCAAGCACACAGAAGACTCGAAGGTGAGTGACGTACCTTGTAGTCTTTCTGTGATAGTAGTAGTCCAGTGGACGATACCTTCCGCCTGTGGTCGGGGATGGGGTGGGGGTGGCTATGTGTGTGTTTGTGTGTGTGTGAGTCGGGGATGGGGTGGGATGGGTCTGTGTGTCAGTGTGTGTGTCAGCGTGTGTGTGTGTTTGTCAGTGTGTGTGTGTCAGTGTGTGTGTGTCAGTGTGTGTGTGTCAGTGTGTGTGTGTGTGTGTGTGTGTGTGTGTGTGTGTGTGTGTGTGTGTGTGTGTGTGTGTGTGTGAACAGAACAAATTCATTTTTGTCAACCTGTGCTTATTATAGTCTCAGTTTAGTCAAACGTAATTGAAATAGGCCTACGGGCGTTTTACTTCAGTAAGGTAAGCCATGATTTCTTTCTCGTGTGATCACCATTTACAAAGCATTCAGACGAACGCACAAAAACAACACCAAACAAACAAACAAACAAACAAGTTAACCTACACACAAAACTGCAGTCGTCCAACGTGGCTCTGCACAACATTCAATTTCTGCAACTTAGCTACGCCGAACGTGCGTCCATGCTTTCAACAATAGGATGGGCAGCTGGTATGTCGCATATAAAGGAAATCCGCTTGAAAGTAATGGCGCAGTTCTGAGACGTCTGTGTGAACGAGATAAACCTAATACACTGAGTACTCACGACAGATATACGACTAATTCAAAATCAAATTCAATCTCGTGAAGCGACCATGTTCATCATCATGTTGACCACGGGCCTTTTCAGGCTTTTAGACAGGATCCAAGAACTTAAACAAACGCCAACGACAAACAGCCGGGCTGTCTTCAATGCAGGATTTGGACTTTTGTTTTTGAAATGGTTTCGTAAATATGATACCTATGTCATTTTGCTAAATAAATTCAGCAACAAAAAACAACAAATAAAAACACACACACACACACACACACACACACACACACACACACACACACACACACACACACACTAAACAACAACAGTATGCAACCAAGCTGTTTATTTGTGGTACATATGACCAAGTTAGAGGACGCTCTTACTGTATTCAACGTGAAAGCTTTAACAGAGTTGTGATGATGAACACGGCAAGAACAGTACCTTTTACCATTCGTCTTTTTGCACCGAAATGAGGTGTTCGTTTTCCTTCGTGTGTTTGAATGGAGAAGAAAACGCCCATCAGAGATTTACAGAATACCCATTCACGAGGTACTTAATGCACTCTGTTGTATACACACATACCTGGGATCAGATCAACGGGAAACAACTCCGGCCGAACGAACGTGGGCGCGGAGGGGGGTTCCCCCTTGACTCCAGACAGCAAAAACCTAAAGTGAAATGTGTTGACCAAAAACAAACATGATGCACTTTGCGAGAAGGCGTTTCTGGTACTCTGAAATCCCTCACACCCTCGCCACTCATCTACGGGTGAAAAGTTCGTCAAAACAGTGATGTCATGCCCGTTTGTGTTGTTTTAAAAGAAGGCTTGCCGTTCAAGAGATTCGCCGCTATGATCTCGACATTTCTTTACACTTGAAGTTCTTCAAAACAGTGACGTCCTATCCGTTTGTGATGTCACATTTCAATGACAGTTTGAGTTGAAAATGAGACTCGCCTATACTCTATAGTAATTATTTTAACGCTTGCAGTTAGTTAAGACACTGACGGCATAACCTTTTGTAGTAATTAGTAACGCTTGCAGTTAGTTAAGACACTGACGGCATAACCTTTTGTATTAGTTTAATGACGGTTTGCAGTTTAAAGAGGATCGTCTATAATCTGGTAGTTTCCTTCACTTGAACTTTTTGTAAAAGAAGGTAAAAGAAGATGGATGACATTATTTTTATTTTTATCTCAGCAGGGCGCATTTTGGGAGAGAAAAAAACCCACAAGAAGATAAGAACGAAATCACGTTTAGTCTGCAGATATAGAAGCTTTTTTCTTCTCTCTCGTTCCTGTTGGTAAGAAGAATCAAGGAAATTTAAAGCGATTTAGATATTTTTAATTTTATATCTCTTGACGGCGCCAGGGGAGAGTGTAAACAATTTGATAAGCAGCATTATGCACATCACATGCTAGGGCGTGCTAATGCTGGGTCATTCATTGCCTGTAAATTTATCGTCTGCAGTATCTAGTTAGAGCCAGTTTTGCCGTTTTAACTTCTTTCGCACACTTCGTTAAAAGCCTATTGATGCGGGGAGTGTTAAAACTTGCAAAGCATTCAGACGAGAATGAATCTTCTCTGTAGCTTCATAATTGTCTCATTGATGTTTAAGTGTTCAACTTAAAACAAAGATTAAACTTTTTCCTTGAAGTTTCTCTGTGTTGGGATTAGTTCCTTCTTACTCAAACGAAGTGAAACATTTTTATTTGAATAAATGTATGTGTCTTTCGTTTTAATACACCAAACACAATAACGGATTCGACAGAAGTTGACTCCTTTGAAGCGTTTCCCGAGTGATTAATCAACAGTAGATACAATGTAGTACCTTCCGTAACGCGTCGCATTTGCATGATGACACACACACACACACACACACACACACACACACACACACACACACACACACACACACACACACATACACAGCGACACACACACACAGGCACACTGTGACACATACACACACAAACACACACTCACACACAAACACACACACACACTGTGACACATACACAGACACACACTGACACACACATGCACACTGTGACACATACAGACACACACACTAACACACACTGTGACACATGTATACACAAACACACACACACACACTGTGACACACACACACACACACACACACACATACACACACACACCAATGCCGGCGTCTCCTGATATTATCTTGCATCCCTAGATGACCGGGGCCTTGACATTTACACAAGAGAGGCGTCTGTAGATGTAGTACGGCGCGTAAAGATACAAGATGTCGGCCACACTATCAGACATCCTGCCAGACGCAGGTCTGTGATATACAACAATGTCCTTCCACGAGTCAAAACAAAGTTCCTCTGTTATTGCTTGTGGAGGCGCAAGGTTAAATGAATAGATACAAAGAGTGATTGTTGATGTCTTAAACTAAAATAAAAGCTTGCGCCAGAGTGTGAATCATCAATGAAACGATTACATTTCTTCTTGGCATCTCAGTTGAAACCTATAGTCAGTGGCCCCATTACTATGTTAGTTGTAGTCGAACCGGAGCAAAAACTGCACACCTACCGCCGTTGCCGGGATTAAACAGACACGCACGCACACACCAACACACACACACCAACACACACACACCAACACACACACACACACACACACACACACACACACACACACACACACACACACACACACCAGAGCAACACGTACACATGTAGAGGTTGTTATTAGTACGTGAGCAGAACGTGCCAACTGATATTCCAGGTTAAGAACTAACACTGATGCAAAGATTACGTGAAATTTAATGGGTCGTTGAATTAAATTAAATTGTTTATGCTCCAACTTTACCATTTACGAGACAGCTGATATGGAAAGTGCATTATAATAACACGGTATGACTGCACAGCTGAATATTTTTGCTTGATCGTTATCATGAACAATGTCAAGTTGGTTCGTCACTGATTTTCCTGGATGTATCTAATGCTGTGTGCGAGTTACAACTGTCTGGAGAGAATGGACGATGACCAGTGGATCGAGATACGCCGTAATTGAAACAGGGAATAATGAGCCGTTTCTGCAGTGTCCACTCGCCATGATGCCTTTTCTGGAAACGACAAATTTTCCCATTAATTTTGCACAAAGTTTGCGAAATGACGCTAGACAATTTTTGTTTTAAATCTCAAGAGTTAAACTTGTTTGTCTATTGATGTTTCTAATTTCATAATGTGCTTACAGATTGGTTGGGCATAACTCCCGCTCACTATTGTCTTGCGTTCAGAGTTCTCTCCCCTTTTGTTTATTTGATCTGCGGAACTATTTCTAGCCGTTTGAAGGTGTGTATCTGCCGGGAGCTCTAACGAGCAGGGTGTTAAAAGCGGTTTAGGACAGGGTGTTGAGAGTTGTTCCAGGACGGTATGCCAGAATGTGCTGAATGCTGAGGCTTTGTTTGTTTGGGAGATTCTGCTGAAAGAGGCCCAGGCAAGGCAAAACATAGCTTTCCATACTTTCTCTGGTCAGCTATGGGTGGCATTACATACCAGTACTGACAGTGCGATGTTCGGTATGGTCAGCTCTCTGAGACAAAACATAGCATTGTGACGTTTAGTATGGTGGGCAATGTAAGACAAAACACGACGGTGTGAAGCAATATGAACTGACATCTATGAGAGTCAAACACAAATCGTCACGCTCACCGTCGTCAGGTATTAACGGTACCAGGCATGATATGTTTCTGTTTAATTCTACCAAACCGGCAGATTTCTGGATTTTTCAAAGCTAGAGGGATAATTCTGTTATCCCCAGATTGCACAATATTACACGATTTTGCCTCAGGTACTCAGAAGGAGAGAGTGGGGTGTGTGCGGTCGAAGGGATGGGTTGGGGAACATGTCTGTCTGCCTGTCTGTCTGTCTGTCAGCATTGCATTTTGTTGTTCATGCCTTTGGTACAACAGCAACAACAACAACAACAACAACAACAACAACAACAACAACAACAACAACAACAACAAACACAGCCGTTCTTCAGTCTCATCAACGAAATCTCAAAGTCTGTAGAATAAAGTACCTCGCCGGGCACTTGCTTGGCAAACTTGGTTAGCACTGTGATGATAGGAGAGCAGCTAATTATATGAGAGTTATCCGCTGAGCGAGACAAGAGGTGTGCACAGCTCAATGGCCTTATCTCTACGTCACTCCAGACACCACACAGCTTGAGTAAGGCTATCGTACTCGCCTTGCTTCCGTGTTTACATTGCTTCATCGTCTTCTTCTTCGTTCATGGGCGTAGACTCCCACGTTCACTCATGTATTTAGCACGAGTGGAATTTTACGTGTATGACCGTTTTTACCCCACCATTCAGGCAGCATACGCCGATTTCGGGGGAGGCATTCTGGGTATTTTTGTGTTTCTATAACCCACCGAACTCTGACATGGATTACAGGATCTTTTCCGTGCGCACTTGGTCTTGTGCTTGCGCGTACACACGAAGGGGGGTAAGGCACTAGCAGGTCTGCACATACGTTGACCTGGGAAATCGGAAAAATCTCCACCCCTAACCCACCAGGCGGCCGCGGTCGGGATTTGAACTCACGACCTTCCGATTAGGAGGCCGACGTCTTACCACTGCGCCACTTTGCCCGTCGCTTCTTCAATGTCTGGCACATTTAACCTAAGTTACGAAGCATTTTCGAGCAAATCATTATATATAGGATATAGGGGTATCTAAATGAAAGCACAGCGAATGTGCCTTGTACTTGGTCCAATTGTGCTTTTGTTCTGTCTTGTCTTTTGGCTACGTACACCAAACATATGTCTATATGAAACAAAACCTTATCATCCAAATAGTTTATTAAACATCATTATGTCATATTTTTGCAAACTGTGAATGATCAAGTGAGAATGGGCATTTGTATGTTATCAAGGATGCATGTTTATTGATTAAAAGCCCCACAATGATGTGCATGTCAAACTTTACACACACAAAAAAACGAAAACGAAAAAAAAGAGGTCCAATTCGCAAGAAAATTGCTAAAATGGCTCCTAAGATAGTAGGGCTTTTAAAGGAATCAAAAGTAAAGTAATACAAGTGAAAGATAGCGGCAAAATCTGCGACAAAAATAAAATAAAACACATATCTGGAGTGTAGTAACACGGTTATAATTCCCTTTTCGGAGGATGGCACAGAGAAGACAGAATTAGGGGCGGGGGAGCCGGGGGGTGTCTCATCAACAATAGTCACTGATATAGGTTGAGTCACGACTATTATCAGTACTGGATGATACCGCATGATATAGGCCGGTTGAGTCACGATTATTATCAGTACTGGATGATACCGCATCAGTGCCACAGTAGACGTATGAATACAGGGTGGTGGCAAAATGTTATATACGAGGCTACCACGTGTTGGCGGTGCCCCATTTTCCCAGTAGGACACTGTTGCGTATTTTTCTAAACGTTTGGCAAAATTAAGGTACTACAGTGGAACCCCCCCCCCCTCCCACTCCTTCCGTTTTAAGACCTTGTTTTCTCACACTTTCTGTTCTAAACCTCTGTAAAATTACCCCAGTTTTAAGACTCTCTCTTTTTTTAAGACCCGATTTGTGTTATGATTTGTGTTATGATTTGTGCTATGATTTGTGTTATGATTTGTGTTATGATTTGTGTTATGATTTGTGTTATGTTTTGTGTTATGATTTGTGTTATGTTTTGTGTTATGATTTGTGTTATGATTTGTGTTATGATTTGTGTTATGATTTGTGTTATGATTTGTGTTATGATTTGTGTTATGATTTGTGTTATGATTTGTGCTATGATTTGTGCTATGATTTGTGTTATGATTTGTGTTATGATTTGTGTTATGATTTGTGTTATGATTTGTGTTATGATTTGTGTTATGATTTGTGTTATGTTTTGTGTTATGATTTGTGTTATGATTTGTGTTATGTTTTGTGTTATGATTTGTGTTATGATTTGTGTTATGATTTGTGTTATGATTTGTGTTATGATTTGTGTTATGATTTGTGTTATGATTTGTGTTATGATTTGTGTTATGATTTGTGTTATGATTTGTGTTATGATTTGTGTTATGATTTGTGGAGGTCTTAAAAGGGGGGTTTCACTGTGGTATCCGTCTCATGGGAGCGATCATTTCCGCCATCTTTCAAACATTTTACGAGAGTAGAAGCTATTTCTTCCATGGCATTTGAACACATTTAGAAACTTCTTGTGCACAATAGGAATTATTAATGAATTAATTTCATAAACAAACACTAGTGTTTTTTTTAACGAAATCTTGTTCTTGTTCGTTCGACCATGGGGTGAAATGTACACGTTCCCTCAAAGGCTCATGCTTTTGCACGAGTGGGTTCTTATGTGTATGACAGTTTTTACCCCGCCATTCAAGCAGCCATACGCCGCTTTTGGGGGAATTTTACGAAATTAATTCATCACAAAAAATCCTATATCTCCACAGCGAGTATTCATTGTGTTGATTTTTTGGTATATGACCAAGTGGAGGAATTGTGTTATTCCTGGTAAAGTCCTGGACACATCTGTGGTGGTGGACAGGATTGCTTAAAGGCACAGTCAGCTTCCCGTAAATGATCACAAACACTGTCAGGCTTTTACACACAGTACAAACACCCTTTCATTTAAACACTCACCGCTTAAGAACATCCTAGGTGCCCTCCGTAAAGAGCGAGCAGTTTTCAAAGAATTTATTTTTGCGTGGTTTATCTTACCCCTGAGCCATCGTGAACCCGTGTGATCCAGTTTCCTTTTTTTCCACAATTTAGTCGTCAGTTTGTGATTTCAATGCGACTCGCTGTAAGCTTATCTGCAATAGCACGTTATTGTGTACCTCTGAATGTAAAACGCAACAAACGGCTGCAAGTCACACGAACTAGAGCGGTGGCGGTTGACCGTTCAGAGGAACTGGCGCTATGCAGAACTGTCGGGGAGCTCCGTGATGGTTTACGGGAGGCTTACTGTGCCTTTAATCGAGAAGGATCAAGTCTTTAACTCAAGTTTGTTCTGCTGCAGAGAATAGACGTCGCTATATATATGCTTTTAGTACCAGTTTTCTTGTCTCTTCCTGGCTCTCATTTATCATTCTCAAAGTTTTTTTTGATGAGGGCAATGCGTACACTTCTCCTAGGAACCTCATTATCAACCAACTTGTGTGAAGTGTTTATCAACACTGGGGCAAAAATGAGCATAACACAAAACTTCGTTTGATTTTTTTCTCTCTTCAGTGAAAGAGTTTCCGGCACTTCCTATCGTCGAGCCCATTGATGTCTGGCATTAAAGATAGGTTTTGCACTTTTGAGAAAACATAATTTCATGAAGATAAAGTGACAATATGTTCTCCATACAGCACAAGAAGAAAAAGAACTGTTATCGTATTCCCGAGAGGAGAAATCCGATTCAAAACTCTTCACCCCTCCTTCCACCCCACCCCCTTTTTGAACTTGCACGGTTGGCCTAGTGGTAAGGCGTCCGCCCCGTGATCGGGAGGTCGTGGGTTCGAACCCCGGCCGGGTCATACCTAAGACTTTAAAATTGGCAATCTAGTGGCTGCTCCGTCTGGCATTATGGGGTTAGTGCTAGGACTGGTTGGTCCGGTGTCAGAATAATGTGACTGGGTGAGACATGAAGCCTGTGCTGCGACTTCTGTCTTGTGTGTGGCGCACGTTAAATGTCAAAGCAGCACCGCCCTGATATGGCCCTTCGTGGTCGGCTGGGCGTTAAGCAAACAAACAAACAAACAAACAAACCCCCTTTTTGTTTATCCCCCCTTTAACCCTATTTCAGCTAACTTCCCGTCACTTGAATGTTTCCTGCTGTTTTGTAAATTTTATACAAGCGCTTGATTGAACTCCCACAAACCATCTCCTTGGTCGGGCCACACTTTTTTTGTGCGCACAGTATGAAGCATTTCTGGCAAACCCACTCAATTCGCATTGCAGCGGCTGTACCAACTGAAACCGATACAATTGCAATGAACCGCCTCGCTAAGCTGGGGAAAAAGTGGAACCTTGTTTAGGATACCTCCTCCACCCGCAACCCCTGAAAAAAAGAGCGGAAAAAAAGAAGAAAAAGAAGACCCCCACCCCCCCTCCCTCCTTTCTTTTTTTAAAAGACCTTGCGTTCTCAGATTTTCTGTTCGCGATTGTAATCTGAACTTACCGCTGTTTTAAGACTACCTCCTGATTAAGATCTGATTTTGTGTGTGTGGTCTTAATAGCGGGGTGCCATGGTAACTCAAAACTGAAGTGATATCTTGTCCCTCATGTCTTTTATCTGCTGCTGGCTTGCACAGGGCCTGGTGCAGATAGAACACATCGCATCGTCTTATTGACCTAAACTTCGTTCGTTTGGAGAGATTACGTAAGGCACTTCTATCTGAAGGCGTTACCAAGTTTGTTACAAGCTAATTTTGTTCATTTTTAAAGCTATTTTGAGTCTTGTTTGTGTCATGGGGAGTTTAAGGTTTTAACCTTTAAAATGTTGTCGTTGAAATGATAGCAGTTTATCTAGTTCATTACACATGATTAAGGAAGGCGCCACTAAGTTTATTCCCAGTGAGTCCGTTGGAGTTTCAAGTGTTTACCTTTGAAATGTTGTCAGTGTCACGTAA
>NC_090259.1:18819246-18856746 GCF_037325665.1 Littorina saxatilis
AGCGGTGGAATGTCTATGTTCGCAAGGCCTCAAGTGGCCGGCCGCGGACTTCAAACAGCGCAATGTCCGTGTCAAGCCACTTAAGAAGTGCAGACAGGAAGACTTCGCGTTGAACGTGCTCTGCTGCATGCACTGTCTTTTCCTCAGTCAAGTTTTAAGCACCAGCAGCCTTCACTGCAACAGCCCGAGCGAAAGTTTGCTGACTCAGTAGTTGTCTTAATTATAGGGCGAACCAGATCACCTGTGGTCGTGCTAATTTTCTCATGCCTTCTACAGAGATGAGAATCCAACGTTTTATATCAAAGGAGGAGTTAAAAAGGAGGAATTCCTCTGACAGGAGGAAGAATCTTATCTGTAGTTTCAATGACAGATTCAATTTTTACCGAAACTAATGTGTGAAGATATATTTTGTCCGAAGCCTAGACGCTGATCACGGCAGTGGAAAAAAAAATTGTCCGCCAGGAATAAGAGGACTTACTTTCACAGGAATTATAGTCCACACCCAGACAATTTTGGGGGGGGACTTTAATGAAGGGGACTTTTTTTTTCCTGGGAAAGAAAGTCCAACCCTACGTTTACGGGTCGGACTTTGGCTCCTGGGGGACGTCTTGTTCTTTCACACGGCGGGGATATAGCTCAGTTGGTAGCGCGCTGGATTTGTATTCAGTTGGCCGCTGTCAGCGTGAGTTCGATCCCAGGTTCGGCGGAAATTTATTTCACAGAGTCAACTTTGTGTGCAGACTCTCTTCGGTGTCCGAACCTCCCCCCGTGTACACTACATTGGGTGTGCACGTTAAAGATCCCACGATTGACAAAGGGGTCTTTCCTGGCAAAATTGCTTAGGCACAGTTAATAATTGTCTACCTATACCCGTGTGACTTGGAATAATAGGCCGTGAAAGGTAAATATGCGCCGAAATGGCTGCAATCTACTGGCCGTATAAAATTTCATCTCACACGGCATCACTGCAGAGCGCCTAGAACTGTACCCACGGAATATGCGCGATATAAGACTCATTGATTGATTGATTGATTGAAATAATGCAGACCCTTCATCCTTTCATACCGGGCTTAAACGCGATCCTTAATTGAACTCGAAGTCGACTTCGCGAAGTCATTTTGACCGAAAACTCAGTACTAAAGCTCCGTGCATGCGGCCAGCTTCGCTAAGTATACAGGCTTCGCGTGGTCCACTTCGCCCAGTTTACTTGAGGCTTAAGGCTTTAAACAGACTGCAGACACATAGGCTTACGCATGAATACATTTTTGGGGCAATTTAATCTGTGTCTGGAACAGACGTCACAGGCGAAAGGAGTAGAAGGTCTTACGATTTGCGGGAGTGGAGAAGCACTGTGTATTACCCAATATTGTCGGACTGTGTGATGATATCTTCTGCTATGGTCTGTTGAGACAGTGATATCAATGTCTCGATTTTGATATCACCGTCTCAACAGACCAATAGCAGAAGATATCATCACACAGTCAGTCAATGTTAGATATATTGCTAATTCTCTGGACATTTTGTATTTACTGTAAAGAAATTACAAAAGTATTTGTCTCAGTTTTGTCTGTTCCATATCCCTCCCTCTGATTATTATTTCTTTTTGTTCACTCTTTTCTTGTACTTTTCAGTATTTCAAAATGTCTTTTCTTTCAAAAAGTCTTTAGTCACTTGCTCAACTAAATTCTGAGATCTTTACATTTTCATATATATATTTGTTTGTTTTTAAATTTAGGTGTTTTTGTTTTTGAAGTGGGGAAGCAATAAAGAGGTCGTCGATATCGACGGAAATGTCGTCGATATCACTTTTGCACTGAGCTCAGTTTTGCCCAATTGACCAATGGAAATCCACGTAACATATGAAATAGCAATATTGAAATATCTGAGGCTGTATCTGGTTCCAAAGAAATTGATATCATCCGCCTTTGCTGCTCAATTGTTCTATTATGGCGCAGCCGCAGTTCTCACAACGGGGCACGTGCCTTGCTTCATGCGCGCGCAATTCGATCTGGGCAAAAATATTATTGTTGTTGCTTCTGTGTCCCGTGGTGCAACCACGACTTCCTGCGTGCGCGCGCAGTGTGAGACAAGCAGAAACATCATTTTTCTGCCGTGTTTATTTTCGTAAATATCGGTGTTGTTTCCGATATATGTGACACAGAGGAAAAGCTTGCTACGTGAGGGGGCACACTGAGAAGGGGTGGAAATGTTATGTCAGCGTCTGGGAGGATTGTTTGTCGGGGCAAGTTCGTGATGTGTGGTATCATAGCAGGTTTACATTCATATAGGTGTGTCTCAGCAGCGGGGGTGGATGATAGAATGATGATTCATAGCATGTCGTCTGCCGCGCTGGTCGTCTGCCGCGCTGGTCGACTTACGTTTTCTTGGTTCTATCTGAACAAAACGGCTTGCGACAAGAAATCTCAAATATGGAACTGATACACGATTTGTGTGCTATCGTTATCGACTTATGTTTTCTTTGTCCTATATCAGACGAAACAGCTTGTCGAGCTGTCTGAAATATGGGATTGAATACACGATTTGTGTGCTATCGTTATTGACTGGTGTTTTCTTGGTCCTATATCAGACGAAACAGCTTGTCGAGCTGTCTGAAATATGGAGTTGAATACACGATTTTTGTGCTATCGTTATTTACTTGTGTGTTTTAGGTCAGTCCTACGTCAGACGTAACAGCCTGCGACAAGCTGTCTGAAATATGGAACTGAATACATGATGTTTGTGTTATGGTTCCGTATCATCTTCATCCAGTAAAAATATGTCATGGGTACGGTGCCCTTTGCACGGAGAAACATTCGTCGTTGCTAGACTGAATACCAGCAGATGTCCATGCATGTACGTTTGACAAGTCATCATAATATTGTATTTTTTGTATTTTTAAGTCTTTACTCTAGGTAGAGATTCATAATCCTTTTACTGATACTTTTCGTGGGGTATGTATATTCACAAATGATTTTATGCCTTCGTCGGTACTTCACTTACGAAACCAAGCAACGACAAATACACTTTATGGGACACTCTATACCTTCGTCTTTCATGTGTATCACAATGTGTGTGTGTGTGTGTGTGTGTGTGTGTGTGTGTGTGTGTGTGTGTGTTTGTGTGTGTGTGTGTCATGGTGTGTGTGTGTGTATTCTTAATACAACAGACTTAATCTATGAAAGATAATTGGTCAAGAATAAAAGTTAGTTCTTGTGTTCGTCTCAGAGACGGACTATTTCAAAGGGGCCGAGCTTCGACGTGTTCTCAGATACTCTGATTGAGAACCCCCAGCACTGCTGAATGAACTTGTATCACAGGTGAATCAATGAAATGTGGCCAATCGTCCTCTTCGACACGCTAACATATTTGGTATATGTGCCAACTCAGGAAGACTGAGTGGTATGTTTTATCCACAGGAGCTTGTGTCAAAGCGCCGGTGTAACACGAAATTTTTACTCCACGAAAAATTTACTCCGGAGTAAATATTTCGTACGAAATTCTTACTCCGAGTACACTTTTCGTACGAGAAAAGAACTCCCCAAGGCACGAAAAAATTACTCCCTCCACGAAATTTTTACTCCCCATTTTTTTTACTTCCAGTAAAAATCTTGTACGCAAAAATGGGATGCGGGCGAAGGGATAATGCCAATAAGTGATCTCGCGCACACGAATGTCGCGCTACCCTCCTTCCACCCCTTCCACCACCAACATTAACGTGGGACAAGGGAGTAAAAATTTCGTACACCTGGCATGGGAAGTTAAATTGCTCGTGTTGGGGTGAAGTAATTTATTCGTTATTTATTTGTCAGGGGAGTAACATTTTTGTGCGAAATGTTTACTCGGAACTCACCTGTCTTGGGGAGTAATTTTCTCGTGCAATGGGGGAGTGCTTTTTTCCTAAAGGGAGTAACTTTTTTGTACGAAATGTTTACTCCGGAGTAAAAATCTCGTTGGAGTAATTTTCTCGTGTTACACCGGCGCTTCGATCGATACACCGCACTCCTTGGTTTTACCCACATGGATCGGAGTGGCAGGAAATCAGTTTGAAGGAGGTATGCGACACATCAAGTGTCCGTGACTTGTGTGGCAGTCACTTGAGATGTCACCAGACTTGTGTCTGACATGTGGCATCACTGACATGGTAGCACCGTGACACCCTTCCTCTTGACATGGAAGCCATCTCTGCTCTTGCATCAGTCATCCGTGGCGCTCAAAGCATCTGGCATTGGCGCAGCGTCTGTCTGATCAAACGCCATGTCTGTCCCGGCGTTCATTTGAATGTATCCGCCCCTCTGATCGTTATGCCATTCCAGTTGGTTCAAACAATTTTATTCAGAAAATGTTTTCAGATAACAAAGCCGCATACAATCAATTAGTAAATGGAGCAACACAACAAGCAAGGCTTATAGACGTGCTCTTAAAAGCAATATGATATTTTATGCCATTCCAGTTGAGATGGTCAGTAGCGATCTCTGTTGCAAGGTAAGTGTGCTTAAAAAGCCTAACATTGACTCTTCATCTGTCTAATTGTAACCAGGTTCGAGGAACGAAAAGGAAACATAATCGAATACTGATCAGTCATTTGTGACCGGGTTCCAAAAAGATGGAAATTTTAGCGATGGTGATTTGATGTTATGATGAGATGTGTTAGGGTCGGACTCACAAGACTATCACTCCCAGACACAACAAGAAATTCCTCCGAGGTAGGAAAAACACCCCCGTTGGTCAAAGGGAAATAACCATTCTCACTGCCACCAACTGAGAAGGTTATTTCCCTTTGACCATTAATATGTCCCTCTATAAGTCCTTGTAGAATCTTAATCCACCAATAACTCCCTAACCGTGTGTTTGACTGGTCCCAATTTTTGTAAGGACCGTCTCAGGAATGTATAGAACCTGTTCACCAAGTTTGGTGACGATCGGTCCGTTCATTCTTGAGATCTATATGCGAACACAAACACACACACAAACAAACAAACACATCGACCGAATCCTATACACACCCCTATACCGGGGGTGTAAAGACATACACGTCTTTCTCTCTCCATTCCGTCCACAACAGATGTGACAACAGCAGAAGATATAACTGGCATGGTATTCTTTATTCCTGTGTCTGTCTTCCCTCCTCCTCTCCGCCGACCCGACGTAAGCCGGGTGGCTACAGTCACATAATCAAACACGTACCGGGTTTTTTTCTCCATTTTTTTCTCCGTGTCTGTCCGTCAATTTATCAGCCCCTCTACTCGTTACGCTACCCCCCCCCCCCCCCCCCCGAAAGCGGCGTATGTCTGCCTGAATGGCGGCGTAAAAACGGTCATACACGTTAGAACCCACTTGTGAAAAAACATGAGTGAAAGTGGGAGTTTTAAGCCCATGAACGAAGAAGAACTTTCTTTCTTTCTTTATTTGGTGTTTAACGTCGTTTTCAGCCACGAAGGGTTATATCGCGACGGGAACGAAGAAGACGACTTTACGCTATTCCAGTTGAGATGGTAGCAATCGTAGTTGTTAGGGTAAGAATTTCATGTTGCTCTCAAGGGGCCTGGCATTGGCTGTAAACTGTCTTATCAACCGTCGTGCCTGTCCAGATTCCCCACGTGTATGTCCGACGTCCGTTTATCAGCCCTTGTGTTCGTGCACATCATTGACCCCATTCCAGGTGAGATGTAGCGAGATGATATGAAAAGAAGCATGTTTCCCGTAACTCAATTACAAGAAACAGGTAGAACGGTGTTTTTTGAGTGCATACCTGTAATACCTGTGATTTTGCTGCGGTTAGCGGAATGCGGGGACTGCGATTTGCTGCAAATGTCAAACGGCACACCTGGAAACAACCGCGGCAATAGCGAAGGTGATCCTTGTTTTTCTAGATCACCTCTGTGACTCCATAAACCTACCGCCCTGCAGATTGGCAGTCATCAATTTGCCAGCGTGTAACGTTTTCTTGAACCCCTTTCTCTTGCGGAAACCATTTTGGGCAACAGCGGACAAAGCTGGGGTTAGGGAATGTTGAGGATGATAATTATGAAGTTATAAAGCTATTCTGATAGACACGTGGGGGAATTCGGGGGCTGTGATTGGATGGTCTCACACATCCCTATTGCGATCATCAAAAGATAACGCTACGGAAGTTGGTAATTTTTTGCCGATATCCAAACGATATCGGCAATAACAAAGACGCATGGTTCCGGTTTCTTCCACGTGTATAAAGTACACGCATACCTCGCCAAGTTTGTTTCTGTGACTAGTCGACAGACGATGCCATTTGCTTTGTGTGTATGCTTTTTGTTGCTTACTGTACATGACATACATTACGTGTAAAATCCAGGTCTTTAACAGGCAGCAAACCTTGCAAATGTTCAAGAAGCTGCAATCTGAAGCGACCTATCTCTGATTCTAGCAGACGATCTTTCCTATGTTTAACACAAAATCAGCAAACTCTCCTGTCACATAGAACGTCCATTTTATAGTGCAATGTTGAAATGAAGTTACCGGTCTGAAACATTTAGTCGTTTCTTCTGAGACAATCCTTGTTCTCTTATCATCTACAGATTTACCGCAGTCTTCATCACGCAAATCCCCAACAGAAGTCAGACTTTCGAACATAAAATATACGTAAGCAAGCATGATACGTCATGACGTCATATGATTCCTAGCATATTGACGTAATGCTAAACATCCGGTTATCTCGAGTCTTCTCCGTAATACATGTCCGTTTTTTTTCTCTCAATGTTCGGTGATTTCCGTGGATTAATGCGCAAAGGGATATGCGCACTACAACCGTCGTCTGCAATCAACGACATGGACCATTCTGGTAGTTGTTGCTGACAAAAACAAGATTTTAACACAGAATATAATGTCAGAATAGCTATATATACACTATTGTGTTTTCCGCATAGCAATAGGGTCCGATATTTAGACTCGAACAAGTATAATGCGACTCGTGTTCGACTCGTCGGCATTATACTTGTCTCGTCTAAATATCGGACCCTATTGCTACGCTGAAAACACAATAGCTGTTAATACTGTCTATTATCAACAGATTATATCGAAAATCTCTCCATGAAGGATACTTTTGGGGGCTTGAGGGTTGGAATGATTGTGCTTCGCTGCAATACATGTTCACTTAAAGGCATACTAACGCACTCCCGTGTTTACAAAGTGTAGTTTGCCCACAATCGATGTCAAACGCACCATAAGACCATATAATGACGATACGTCACCATGCGCGGACCATAATACATGCATTACAGCTTGTTCTAGCCTCTGAAAAAGTGAGGATGTCAACAAAGCCGCGGTGTTCTCTCCCTTGCATCAACGTTACATGTGTTGCCAAATCTATAAATAGGACGATCCAGATCAAAATGAAAATTCAAATATCTCAACATTTAAGGGGTCCTAGACCACAATATTTTGCAGGGAACTTAATTTAGTCTGTCTTCAGCTGTTGGTAAAGCAATTTAGTGTGTATAGTCATCGAGTACATATGGCTTTAAGAAAGTAATAATCAATGTCAGTGATCATAGCTTCATCACCTTGTTTAACTAGTCTTCATTAATAAAGAAACACGGGAAGAAAAAAAACCCGACATTACAACACAAAGTTGGCAAATTATGGTTGTTTGCTATCAAACTTTCATCACAAGACACAACGTTGGCAAAAAATGATTGATTGCTGTTACACTTTCATCACAGAAAGGAGGTATGGCCAAGATATATTCTGGCTTTACCGTGCAAAAATGAAGTATATGGTCTTGTGTTTTGTAGATTATTCCAACTTCTTTGTGCCTTATTCTTTTTTTTGTTAATCAACTCATGCTTATTACCCGTTTTCCTATTGCATGCAAGAGAAACTGCAGTGCTAGTGTACAAACGATGACCAAGAAAGCTGTTTCATCCGCACTGCAGTCGACTAGACTGACTGGTGAAGTTTATGTCCTTTGAGGACCAATTGGTATGACGGCTTACTAGTGCCAAAACCTCATAATTGTAATTATCCCGTGAAAATGAGTAACTAACGAGTGAAAACAGTAACTGACAGCGTTAATTAGTAATTATCACGTGATAATGGGTAACCCCAGGTTTTGGCACTAGTAAGCCGTCATAACAATTCCTATGTTTTATGTCCTCTCTATGCTGGGACGGGTAGAGGTATACTATTACCGTACTATTGCTTATTGCTATGTGGGTAGACAACACACAGGGCAGGCAGACATGCAGACAATGAGCGAGTTTTCGCGAGGAACAGGGTTGAGCTACGGTAGGGTCACTGCGCATGTCTGGTTTTTTTCTTCGCGGAAACGCTGTTGGGTTGTGTCCAGTCGCGTCCCTTGCAACAAGATGGCGACAAGCGCGTTACGGATTTACTGTTGTGGAGAGTTGATGGACGACGATGATGAACAAGCAGTACTGTTTTATTGTTGATGTGAATGTAATGCCAAAACATCGAACTATCGATTCGAACGTCAATGAAGAAGTGAGCGTGAAAATCGAGCGCAAAATCGAGCCGGGTAAAAGTTCAGGGCGCTAAAGTACATTTGAGCCGAAATCGCACCCAAACTCCTGTTGACCTCATTTCTTCCCAAAATAAACATCACTGCTAAAATAAAATGCATTAAAACCAAGACAGTATCCAACCCAGTATCCTTAATTTTTGAAAGGCTAAGTGATTTACAACAAATGTCTTCTCACAATCCGTAACTTTGTCAAAAAATATTTGCAGAAGTTTCTCACCTCGCCTTGGCAGCCATCTTGGAACTGGAGAGACCCTACGCAGGAAGCAAGGTTGAAAGTTGGTTAACCGGTGACGTCACTCCAGTCGTACCGGACCGAGTTTTTGCGACCTCCGGTTCGACTCGAGTCACCTTAGTTGACGCTAAAACTCGCTCATAGAATAGAATGTGATCGGTGTTGTTGTTCTGGTTAAGCTAAGTAGACTTAGACCTCCCGGGTTCCTACCCTACTGGCATTCGTCGTGCGGCGTGGGTCTTCTTCTTCTTTCTTCTTCGTTCATAGTCTGCAACTCCCACGTTTACTCAGGATTTAGCACGAGTGGATTTTCACGTGTATGCCCGTTTTTATCCCGCCATTCAGGCAGCATACGTCGATTTCGGGGGAATCGTGCTGGGTATTTTCGTGTTTCTATAACCCACCGAACTCTGACATGGGTTACAGGATCTTTTACGTGCGCACTTGGTCTTGTGCTTTGCGTGTACACACGCAGGGGAATAAAATTAGGCACTAGCAGGACTGCACATAAGTTGACCTGGGAGATCGGAAAAATCTCCACCCTTAACCTACCAGGCGGCCGCGGCCGCGATTGGAACTCACGACCTTCAGATTAGGAGGCCGATGTCTTATCCACTACGCCACTGCGCCCGTCTGCGGCGTGGGTCAACTTGAGGTCAAATTAAAGGTCAAGAACACCTCTTGAGTAAATCGGTTGTCTGCCTGCGGAACCAGACATGATTTACTGCTGAATTATTGGGCGCTGGCATGAAGCAATCAGCGATATTAAACCCACACCACACAATCTCTCCTTGATTGTGAACAAGGGTTGTTTGTTTGCTTCAGACAACGACAGCTTTTTCAACAGAAAAAAATGACAACCTTTCTTTTTTCAAGAATTGTAACATCAACAATGAAACATTTTGAATGAAGAAAATGACACAAGCTTCTCCTTCCAGATAATCTGAAGCTTAACAATGAAACACTTTGAAAGAGGAAAAATAAGACGATTTCTTTATAACAATCGTCGAATCAACAATAACACATTTTGAATGAAGAAAATACACAAACTTTCCCCTAAAAAACAAACTAAAGCTTAACAATAAAACATTTGGAAAGAACAAAAAAGTAAAAAAAAAAACCAACCAAAAAACAACCTTATTACAAAAAGCAACAACTGTACAAAGCATGGATGCATAAAAAACAAGTCGCGTAAGGCGAAAATACAATATTTAGTCAAGTAGCTGTCGAACTCACAGAATGAAACTGAACGCAGCAAGACCGTATACTCGTAGCATCGTCACTCCACCGCCCGTGGCAAAGGCAGTGCCCGTGGAATTGACAAGAAGAGCGGGGTATTCGTTGCGCTAAGAAGGATAGCACGCTTTTCTGTACCTCTCTTCGTTTTAACTTTCTGAGCGTGTTTTTAATCCAAACATATCATATCTATATATTTTTGGAATCAGGAACCGACAAGGAATACGATGAAAGTGTTTTTAAATTGATTTCGAAAAAAAAAATTTGATAATAATTTTTATATATTTAATTTTCAGAGCTTGTTTTTAATCCAAATATAACATATTGATATGTTTTTGGAATCAGCAAATGATGGAGAATAAGATAAACGTAAATTTGGATCGTTTTATAAATTTTTAATTTTTTTTACAATTTTCAGATTTTTAATGACCAAAGTCATTAATTAATTTTTAAGCCACCAAGCTGAAATGCAATACCGAACCCCGGGCTTCGTCGAAGAGTACTTGACCAAAATTTCAACCAATTTGGTTGAAAAATGAGGGCGTGACAGTGCCGCCTCAACTTTCACGAAAAGCCGGATATGACGTCATCAAAGACATTTATCAAAAAAATGAAAAAAACGTTCGGGGATTTCATACCCAGGAACTCTCATGTCAAATTTCATAAAGATCGGTCCAGTAGTTTAGTCTGAATCGCTCTACACACACACACACACAGACACACACACACACGCACACACGCACATACACCACGACCCTCGTTTCGATTCCCCCTCGATGTTAAAATATTTAGTCAAAACTTGACTAAATATAAACAAGTCGCGTAAGGCGAAAATACAATATTTAGTCAAGTAGCTGTCGAACTCACAGAATGAAACTGAACGCAGCAAGACCGTATACTCGTAGCATCGTCACTCCACCGCCCGTGGCAAAGGCAGTGCCCGTGGAATTGACAAGAAGAGCGGGGTATTCGTTGCGCTAAGAAGGATAGCACGCTTTTCTGTACCTCTCTTCGTTTTAACTTTCTGAGCGTGTTTTTAATCCAAACATATCATATCTATATATTTTTGGAATCAGGAACCGACAAGGAATACGATGAAAGTGTTTTTAAATTGATTTCGAAAAAAAAAATTTGATAATAATTTTTATATATTTAATTTTCAGAGCTTGTTTTTAATCCAAATATAACATATTGATATGTTTTTGGAATCAGCAAATGATGGAGAATAAGATAAACGTAAATTTGGATCGTTTTATAAATTTTTAATTTTTTTTACAATTTTCAGATTTTTAATGACCAAAGTCATTAATTAATTTTTAAGCCACCAAGCTGAAATGCAATACCGAACCCCGGGCTTCGTCGAAGAGTACTTGACCAAAATTTCAACCAATTTGGTTGAAAAATGAGGGCGTGACAGTGCCGCCTCAACTTTCACGAAAAGCCGGATATGACGTCATCAAAGACATTTATCAAAAAAATGAAAAAAACGTTCGGGGATTTCATACCCAGGAACTCTCATGTCAAATTTCATAAAGATCGGTCCAGTAGTTTAGTCTGAATCGCTCTACACACACACACACACAGACACACACACACACGCACACACGCACATACACCACGACCCTCGTTTCGATTCCCCCTCGATGTTAAAATATTTAGTCAAAACTTGACTAAATATAAAAAGGACAAAAAGAAAGAATAAAGGATACAAAGCAGTCGGCATGACCCAGAAAACATAAGAAAAACTTTGTCGTTCCTTTTTAAACTGTAGAAAAAAGAATAAAGAGACAACAATTGTATGTAGGACAGCACGTGTGTCCCATTGATTACCGAAAAAGCAGTTCCATCCGTATTGTGTTCAATGTGTCTGTTCTTTCTTTCTTTCTGTCTGTCTGTCTCTCTGTACATGTGTGCCTGTCTCCGTCTCCCTCTGTCTGTCTACCTGTCTATGTCTGTCTGTCTGTCTGTCTGTCTGTCTGTCCCTCTCTCTCTCTGTCTGTCTGCCTCTCACTCTCAGTCTCTGTCTGTCTACCTGCCTCTGTCTCTGTATGTCTCTCTCTCTCTCTCTTTCTCTCTCTCTGTCTGTCTGCCTGTCTGCCTTTCAGTCTCTGCAGAGATATACATTTCTATCTATGTCTCTGGTCTCTGTCTGTCTACCTGCCTCTGTCTCGCGCTCTCTCTGTCGCTGTCTCTCTCTCTCTCTGTCTCTCTCTCTCTCTCTCTCTCTCTCTCTCTCTCTCTCTCTCTCTCTCTCTCTGTGCCTTTCAGTCTCTGTCTGTCTACCTGCCTCTGTCTCTGTCTCGCGCTCTCTCTGTCGCTGTCTTTCTCTCTCTCTCTCTCTCTGTCGCTGTCTTTCTCTCTCTCTCTCTCTCTCTCTCTCTCTTTCTCTCTCTCTATCTCTCTCTCTCTGTCGCTGTCTCTCTCTCTCTCTCTCTCTCTCTCTGTCTCTCTCTCTCTCTCTGTCGGTCTGTCTCTCTCTCTGTCTTTCTGTCTCTGTCTCTCTCTGTCTCTCTCTGTCGCTCTCTCTCTCTCTCTCTCTCTCTCTCTCTTTCCCTCTCTCTCTCTCTGTCGCTGTCTCTCTCTCTCTCTCTGTCTCTCTCTCTCTCTCTGTCGGTCTGTCTCTCTCTCTGTCTTTCTGTCTCTGTCTCTCTCTCTCTCTCTCTCTCTCTCTCTCTCTCTCTCTCTCTCTCTCTCTCTCTCTCTCTCTCTCTCTCTCTCTCTCTCTCTCTCTCTCTCTGTGCCTCTCAGTCTCTGTCTGTCTACCTGCCTCTGTCTCTGTCCCGCGCTCTCTCTGTCGCTGTCTCTTTCTCTTTTGAGACAGATCATTTATTTGCTTTGCAGACCTTGTTACCAAACTCCCGTCACAGGGCATGGACACAAGTCTTCTTCTTCGTTCATATGGGCTTAGACTCCCACGTTCACTCGTGTTTTTAGCACGAGTGGATTTTTACGTGTATGACCGTTTTTACCCCGCCATTCAGGCAGCACACGCCGATTTCGGGGGAGGCATGCTGGGTATTTTCGTGTTTCTATAACCCACCGAACTCTGACATGGATTACAGGATCTTTTTCGTGCGCACTTGGTCTTGTGCTTGCGTGTACACACGAAGGGGGTTAAGTCACTAGCAGGTCTGGACATAAGTTGACCTGGGAGATCAGAAAAATCTCCACTCTTAACCGGGATTCGAACTCACGACCTCCCGATTAGGAGGCCAACGTCTTATCACCACGCCACTGCGCCCGTCGTGAACACAAGTGTTATTGCTACCGCCTATTAAATAAACCCGTTTAAAAAAAAAAAACACGAACGTCTTGTTAAGGCTGAGCGTACAAAGAGAGAAGAAACGCGATTCTGCTCCTAATTCCTCCACCCGTATAATGTCTCCACTCCGACACCCTGATGTCTGCGAAAGTACCCTAGGGATTACGGGTGGCTTGATCAGGTTCCTCGAGCAAAATAACACCGCCACCAGAAGGGTTAGATTCCCTGTGGTGTTAGGATCTGAACCGTTACCTGTGAAAAGAGAATATCATTCAGTTTTCTGTCTAAAGCATTTTCCATATGTAACCGAGTGGCGTAACACTACGATCACCTCGGGAGGCGAAGTGCAATCAAACAGGATTGATAATGTTAGGGCTAATTTCTTAGCTCTATAAAAACTGTTATGCAAACCCGAAGGTTTCCATGAACATACAGACAATCGAAAACCACCAGACCCCTTCACAAACAGAATTCCACAATCCACCGGTGTTGACTTAAAGGCCAACAACTCGGGTGCAGAGTCTGCTGTGAAAGGAGCAGTAGCCTCCCCTGTCACACATAGCATACACCAAAAATGATATCCAAAAGAGATAGACTGATGATGTTTCCAACTCCAGACTCTGTCCATCTTCATACCAGAAGTCGAACCCAACGCCTACTGTGCTAAGTCTTATTACCTGTCTCATAATCATTTGTATATTTGTCCACTATAAAGACTATTTGGTCCACGTACTTGTGATTTTTTTTGTGTATGTGAAAAAGTACACCCCCCCCCCCCCCATGAAAACAAAACAAAAAAACAAACTTGTGAATTTGTTAAAAGAGAGTTGTCCGCAGGAAAGGGGCTTTTCTGTTCACCAACTTTTACCAAGAGTTCGAATGGGCAAAAAAAAAGGAAACTAGGAATGATATGATCTCCTTTCCAACTGCAGTAGAGAGAGAGAGAGAGAGAGAGAGAGAGAGAGAGAGAGAGAGAGAGAGAGAGAGAGAGAGAGAGAGAGAGAGAGAGAGAGAGAGAGAGAGAGAGCGGCAGAGAGAGAGGGTGGGTAGGAGGGGGGGGGGGGGGGCGCAGAGATGACAGGATGGAAGAATAAAGAACACGTCGCGACAAGAAGAAGAAACAACAAACAGACATGTAATGCGTACATTATGTGAGCCCATGGCAGACGTCTGAACAAATAGCAGATTAAGGTCGTGTCACATGTCATGTACAGCAGACGGGGGCCTGAGAGAACATAATGTGACACAGTTTATTTAAATGTCTGCCGGTGGGATTTTGGCGTGGTAAGCGACGTGTAAGCTTGTCATTCATTGTCTGGTCACGGTGCCAGTCTCCTGGAACCAATGGGTCTTTGTGTTTCGCCTCTCACTCTCTGTCTGCCGTTTTCTCTGTCTGTAATTTTGTTATTTCTTTTTCTACTCTTCCTCGGGCGAGTTCTCGATGTCTGTAATACAGTGTTTACTCCAATACCAACAAAAGCAATGTTATTTCACAGAATGTCTCTTATCTGTGTATGTATGTGTGTGTTTATGTTGGTGTGTCTGATCCGCTGTCTGATTCGCATTTTCCTCAGACGAGATAAGAACGTTCTCTTGTGTTCTATGCGTTCTCTCTGTCTGTCTGTCTGTCTGTCTGTGTCGGGTCTCTGTGTGTGTCAGTGTGTGTGTGTGTGTGTGTGTGTGTGTGTGTGTGTGTGTGTGTGTGTGTGTGTGTGTGTGTCTCTCTCTCCCTCCCTCTCTCTCTGATAGTCCGTTTGCCTTATTCTTACTGAAAACATTTGTCACGTGCTCCGGCGTGTATGTGAGTAGATATGCGAACATCCCTGATTATGGTGTACTTGTGAACGGCTTACCCCTACCTTCATCTCGTCGTATAAACACGCAAACATGTCATCATCACAATCCAACTACACATTTCATATCAGCATTTGCAAACGGAAATGAGATACTGTGGCCCATCTGTTTGCAGGTAAACTCAACAGAATTCAAAGGTTTTTATGAGAGCGATTTGCAAGCGGAAATGATACGGTAGTGCCAATCTGTCTTCAGGTAAACTATACAGAATTCACAGCTTTTTTGTATGAGTGTAATCCAACAAATCTCATACGATGCCCAGATGTGTATACACGTAAGGCAGCAAGCACTTTACGGTCGAAGCACTCAAAGAGCTGTCCATCAAAAAGAAATGGAAAAGTTCAGATGTAACGCAGGCATGGTATCAGCATGCAGCCAAAGATGACGTTTTGACCTTGCGGCTTATACGCTCTTTGAAGCGGGTGTTAAAAAACGATATCACCCTCTGAAAGATTCTGGGCGTGTTAAACATATCGTAGTACTCGCTGTTGCTTTTGCCCCAGCTGAGCACTTGAATCCTCTCCCGAAGCGATACTTTGAAGATTTTTGTTCATGTGCTGAAGGGCTCAGAGCTGTAGATGAAATTAGGGATACCTTACCGGCTAATGCCCCGGTCTCACATCTACGAATGTCACCCGACTTTAGGTAGTCGGCTGGAAGTCGGAAGAGGTCGGAGAGTTCGTGAGAATTAGCAATTTTGTTTTTGAAAAGTCGGTTAGTTCGGAAGGCCCTTCAGACTGTTTTGAACATGTTCAAAACAGTCGGAAGAGCCTCCCGACTCAGACGAATAGAAATTTGTCGGGTGGTTGTCGTAAGCGTGTCGGTTTAGTCGTAAGGCGATTCTGATTAGTCGAGTAACGGTAGTCGGAATACTCGTAAGGGTGGTCGGATTTGTCGGTAGCATAGTGTCGTTCGGATTAGTCGTAATGGTGTCTGATTTGTCGTTAGGGCAGTCTGATTTGTCGTTAGGACAGTCGTTAGCTAGTCGGTTTAGTCGTTACACTGGTCGTGAGAGTCGGCTATTGTTCGGAAGCTTTTCAGCTACTAATCGGGCCTGTCGTAACTGCAGTCGGAATTGTCGTTACTGCAGTCGGAAGTGTCTGGACACATGTCGGATTTGTCGGCCCTAAAGTCGGGTGGTTGTCGTCTGCTTGTCGGCTACATGGTCGGATCAGTCGTAAGGACAGGTCGGGAGTGAAATTTGGAGCCGAATTTGCATCCGACACTTCCGACCTAGCCGACTTAACTATCCCCGACACTTCCGAAAAATCGTATATGTGAGACCCAGGCATGAGCTGTGAATGGATGTGTGTGGAATACTTGCACCCGAGGTGCACTTTGTGAGATATATGTAGACACATATGCGGAGACAGCTATTTCATAGGAAGTGACACACACGCACACACACAAACACACACACACACACACACACACAAACACTAAATTACTCACCTATATCTATCGCTTACCCCGACCCGCCTATTCACTCCCACGTCGGTTCATTGATACACTTTTGTTGACGATGAGACGGTCACAGAAATAACAGGCAAACTGCGCAACGAAGAGGAAAAAACTCGGCTTGCAACAAAGGGCTTTCTGTCTGGAAGATGACTGTTTTGAACCAAGTTATGCAGCGTTCTGCTTACTTTTCTTCCCCCCCCCCCCCCGCACTTTTTTGGGGACAAAATACTTAGATCCACACACGTGATACAATGAAACCCCTTGATTTTTCTGACTTGCTGCCCATTCTTACCCACTGAAAATGTTTCTCCATTTTAAGACCTGTTAATTTCAGGCTTTTGGTGGTCTTAAGAGGCGGTTGTGGGAGGGAGGGGGGCGGGGGGGTAATCCACTGGTTTTTTTTACAACAATGTCTCATCTTTTTGAGCCGTTTCTTTTGTGTATCAAGAAAGGGAGGTTCGACTCTACCCTCCTTTTTCACTCTGTCTGTTTATGTATCAAGAAAACCGCTCTCTATCTGCATGACCGGCGATGGCCCGAATCACTGCTGATGCCGGTGTAACACGAAATTTTTACTCCACGAAAAATTTACTCCGGAGTAAATATTTCGTACAAAATTCTTACTCCGAGTACACTTTTCGTACGAGAAAAGAACTCCCCAAGGCACGAAAAAATTACTCCCTCCACGAAATTTTTACTCCCCATTTTTTTTACTTCCAGTAAAAAATCTCGTACGCAAAAATGGGATGCGGGCGAAGGGATAATGCCAATAAGTGATCTCGCACACACGAATGTCGCGCTACCCTCCTTCCACCCCTTCCACCACCAAGACTAATAGGGGACAAGGGAGTAAAAATTTCGTACACCTGGCATGGGAAGTTAAATTGCTCGTGTTGGGGTGAAGTAATTTATTCGTTATTTATTCGTCAGGGGAGTAACATTTTTGTACGAAATGTTTACTCGGAACTCACCTGTCTTGGGGAGTAATTTTCTCGTGCAATGGGGGAGTGCTTTTTTCGTAAAGGGAGTAACTTTTTCGTACGAAATGTTTACTCCGGAGTAAAAAATCTCGTGGGAGTAATTTTCTCGTGTTACACCGGGTCTCCGCGTTGCGATCTGGTATTGGGAAAATGTATCTCCGTCGTTTGATTACAGGAAGATAGAACGGAGCCTGAGTCCTATTCTGAAGCTCTCCGTGTTGCCCTGTCTATTTTCTTTGTTGGCCTGCTTGACGGTGAGCCATAGCGATGATAACGTGCAAGGATAAACTTGTCGTTTTGGACACGTAGGCTACAGTGAATGTGTGCGGTCCCACAGACAGAGACTGAAAGAGTACTTTTATTCTGTCTGTGCCTGTGGTGCGGTCCGCTCAACAGTCTGACGTATGGCATTCCATTTGTCAAATAATTATTTGGATACTTTTTGATGTTTTTTTCACCAGTTTTAGCTAAATAATCATTATTTAGAAGCTCATGTGCTAAATAAGTCATTGTTTATAAACAATGTAAAACAATTGTAAATAATTTTTTGTTTACGTAAACCATTCATTATTTACCTAAACAATTCGTAAACAATATATTATTTAGACTTATATTACATTGTTTATAAACAATCAGCAATGTTGCTAAATAAATCATTATTTACGTAAACAATGAATTATTTACGTAAACAATGAATTGTTTAGCCAACACATTTTCCATTATTTAGGGGTTTCTAGGATTCGCTTCTGAACTAAGTTTTATGTCCTTTTCGTACGGCAATTTCAGCTTGTAAAATAAACAAATTTACGAACATTTTCTGATAAATAATGTTTGGAGATACCTTGTATTGAATTATAGTATATACACAAAGAAAAAAAATGAAGCTTAGAAGTCAATTCTTGATTCCCCTAAATAATGAAAACTGCTTTCCCTAAACAATGAATTGTTTAGGGAAAGCAGTTTTCATTATTTAGCGAATCTGCTAAATAATGCATTATATAGGTAAACAATGATTTATTTAGCAACTGCTCACTTTATCCACCCAAAAAATATTATTTTGTGAAATAAGTGATTATTTGTGTAAACAATACATTATTTACGTAAACAATGAATTATTTACGTAAACAATGAATTATTTACGTAAACAATGAATTGTTTAGGTAAACAATGAATGGTTTACGTAAACAAAAAATTATTTAGAATTTTTTTACATTGTTTATAAACAATTGCTTATTTAGCATATGAGCTTCTAAATAATGATTATTTCGCTAAAACTGGTGAAAAAAACATGAAAAAGTATCCAAATAATTATTTGACAAACGGAATGCCATACTGACTGACGGTGTAGCTGCGCAGAAGCCACGTACAGTATCGCGAAGATAAGTATTCAGCCGTGCTGGTGGACCATGATGGTAATAGAATAATAATTCCGGAAATAACTCTGTTAGATTTGTGTGGGTTGTGAAAGGGTGAGTACTCTTGCTTTTATATTGAGGCAAGCTTTCCATACGTGTTCCTTGTCCACTTGTAACATTCCTTTATAGGCCAGATACTAGCGAGGCGGGGTGTCTGAAACACATGGACTAGGAGCACGTGTAGAAAGCTTGCCTCAATAGAAGCAAGATTATTCACGAGTTCACAAACCCGACAGAGTTATTTTTGGAATTCCTCTGTTAAGATATCGTTCCCAAGGGGGGTGGGGGGGGGGGTGAATACTGAATGTGTGTGCTTCTTTTCTGTGATGTCCAGTGTCTCCATAAAGAGGTGTCAGCATGCTGAATTCCGGGGCTAGGGTGCACGAAGCAAAGACTGGGTCCCACCCCAGTTGTGTGGGACCTAGTTTTGCTTCGTTCATCCTTGCCCAGGTCACTTGGATTCACGTGCCCAAGGCTCAGTTCCAGAAAACGCCTACGACTGATTGAGAGATGAACGAAGCAAATTTCATGGCTGAAGTTTTCTCACAAAACGTGCCTGGTCTTCGACACACTACCAAAGGATACAAGACAATGTTTTTACTGGCTTGACACCACAAGGCAGCCACTTTAGCGTCTATTTTTGACAAGAAAAAGTGCCTTTGGCAATTTTAAAGATACTTTCCTTCCCGTGTAAAGATCTTGTTCCCCGTCAAAGATCTGCTCGGGCTTGTACATGCCAGACGAGTTACCCTTCCCTTGGATACATACAAGACGGGCGCAGTGGCGTGGTGGTAAGACGTCGGCCTCCTAATCGGGAGGTCGTGAGTTCGAATCCCGGTCGCTGCCGCCTGGTGGGTTAAGAGTGGAGATTTTTCCGATCTCCCAGGTCAACTTATGTGCAGACCTGCTAGTGACTTAACCCCCTTCGTGCGTACACGCAAGCACAAGACCAAGTGCGCACGGAAAAGATCCTGTAATCCATGTCAGAGTTATAGAAACACGAAAATACCCAGCATGCCTCCCCCGAAATCGGCGTATGCTGCCTGAATGGCTGGGTAAAAACGGTCATACACGTAAAAATCCACTCGTGCTAAAAACATGAGTGAACGTGGGAGTCTAAGCCCATGAACAAAGAAGAAGAAGAAGAAGGACACATACAAAAAATTAAATGACCGAATGGTTCCTGCGCAGAATTGGAATGTTTTGCAAAGAAAATTCCCGATCCACACAGAAAGCAACCAGGCTAGTGATTTTTGGTATGTGTCTCAGTTGAAGTGTGCTGTAATCGCGTGAAAAAGCATGGACGGATCGGTATTTGTGAACACATTCCTTTTCACGAGAACAACCACCTTTAAAATGTGTGGATCTTTACATTTCTTTGTTACAGAAGTTGGTGTAACCAAGATGTATAGAGGAAATACAAGTGCTGCCACGGTTTCATGACAAACACACGTGTATCCACTCACCAAAAGTACACATCAAATCGGTGTTGTTGCAACCGTTTATATTTAGAACGGCGAAAAGCGCCCTAGACCCCGAAATTCGTCTATCTAAACCGAGCTTTGTTATCTTTCCCCCGGAGAACCGAGTGCTCTTTCCTTACCCAAGGGCAGACAATCGAGAGTGACAAATCAGGATTAGATAACTGTATTCTTTGGGTGTTTTACTGCGGACTGACACTGAGTGAAAGAGGTTATCACGTGCAACCCGCCTACACCGCGCGTGCACAGCGGCAGTGATAGAATGGAGCATTCACAATGTTCTGACTCTTATGTTTTGAATCGGAAAAAAAGTTGTTGCTGGTGTTCAGTTACTTACTTCCTTACTTATCTTTACGGTTGGAAGCTTTTTTTGTGTGTCCTTTGGGTGTTCCACAAAATTTAATTATATCACTGAGATTGTTGGTTCTCGACCCGTCTCGCTTTATGGGTTTCGGCTAGCCATGTTTTAGTAGTCTCGACGATGACTCATTCCAGGTTTTCAGTGTCGATCGTTTAATTTCAGGTCGACGGATTGACTAAATGTTTTGATATCACTTGACGCGACTTGTATAGTCCCTGCGTTATCCCTTGCATCTATTAGCAGAGTTTTGTGTATATATATATATACATATATAACTTAAAATCCTTTGCGTGTGAACAATCGTTTATCGGGTCTTAATTGTTCAAGGCACAGTGCAGCTCACAGCCTTCGTTTTGCGTTTTTGTTGCAGCTGAGTGCATTTACAGTTCAAAAATCCTCCTATGGTAGTAAAACAAACCCAAAACTACCCAACGACTACATCTGTGAAGCTCGACAGTTTCTTGTTCACGCGAGTGCATAAATTAACCTAGTTATTACGTGGTGTTTGGTCGGAGTTCGATTCAACTGAGTGATTCCGGCCTCCATTTTGTTTTACACAAACTCATGATGACGTCTGACATAGTTTGCTAGTGACTGTCTTTTTGTGCATGATGTGGTGATCTACCTGATCTAAATTTAGATCCAAAAATAGGTCAAGACCAGCCGGGTCCGAGTACGAAATTAATTCGTAAAAAAATCGCAGTTCTTGACTCTTTGGGTGCAAGTCAATGAAACTTGGTAGTTCTTCTAACGGCGGATAGCTGCATGATGACTAAAAGCCCCAGGGCACCTGGATTTGACAAGTTCAGTACCTTTAAAAGCTTCCGAGTTGAAATGCAATCCGGACTGAGTCAAAGAATGTTTGACTAAACTTTCAATCAATTTGCTTTGAAAATCAGGTCACCGCAGAGGTCTTAGCCTCAACTTTTGCAGAAAGCCGGATATGACGTCATCACAGACATTTGTCTAAACATGAGAAAAAAAATCCCACCCGTGTCGGCATATCATCTGGAAGAACACCAATATGTACAGATTCATCATTATCTCTCTCGTAGTTTTTCGGGAAGTGCTCCAGACACGCACACACACGCACACTCACGCACGCACGCACACACGCACGCACACACATATACACACACACACACACACACACACGCACACACACACACACACACACGCACACACACACACACAAGAGCCATCACCTCGTCTCGATTCCCAGTCTATCTGAAAACATTTAGTCAATACTTGTTAAAATGGAATTGTAGTATACGTCACACAGTCATGTGAAACAGGTAGAGTTAAGAAATAACACAGCCATGCTCGGAGCAGCAGGAAACTACCCTTTTAAAACTAAAATAAGACACTTGAAACTGTAATCACCATGGAAATCAGATTATCACCGTAGTAAGTTCGCCCTTGGGGGTGCAAACAAGTTACGCAACGCTACAAAGCGTTGATAAAGGCCCATCAAATGTCGCGCGTTGTAAACACAGTGGCGCCAAGAAACACGACTTTTGAGTAACATCTGAAAGCAGCTGTGAGATTGGAAGCAACGAAACCAGGCCTATTTGCAGACATTGAAGTCTTTTCTCTTATCTGGGGGAGATGCAATGAGAATCAAAGGCTTTTATTTGTCATGTTTGGAGTTAGAAATCGTCTCTGTACGTGTGCGGAAAAACGTAGGGGAAGCTGCAATGACGAATGATAAGTGGTTGCAACGTTGTTTGCAAAGAATATGATTTATATTGTGCGGAGGTGAATAGCTAGCTATGCGACCATTCACAATAACAAGACCTAAAATCGAATCTGAAAACTCGATAAAAAAAAAACCCAACCTGTAACTCATTTCTCATTTTAACTTGGATAACGATCGACGGTCTACCATTAGACTATACACATCCTAACATAATGGCAAACGAAGCTTTTCTTTTTCCCTTGAATGGCCGTTAGAATTCACACACCCAAATCTCATACACTAGGCTCGTCGACTCGTAATGTACACATGTATACGACAATACAGTAACAAAGATGAAGCAGAAATAAAGCTTGTGTGAAAGGACGGAAGGACATTGATATGATATCCCTCCCACGAATCTTAAAATCTATGGCGGTCCTGGCTTTCTTTTTACGGCCGACTGGCGCCTCCGAAGGCTGTGAAGGCTGTGAAAAGAAACGAATGAGAAACCTTCGAGAGGAAAGCATGGAAATAAAGAGGAATCCCCCTTTTAAGGCACCCCCTCCTCTCAGTTAAGACTTCCCCCATTCTAAGACCTTTGCTTTTTCAGACTCTCTGGTCATAACCTCTGTAAATTTACCCCCATTTTAAGACTCCCTCCTTTTTAAGACCCGATTTTCTCAGATTTTTGGAGGTCTTAAAAGGCGGGTTCCACTGTAAGTGTGACATGAAATGGACACTCCACCGTTTTGACTGTTATGGCTTGCTCTGTCTAAGGCCCCCCCCCCACAAAAAAGTCTGTTTACGGTAACATAGGCCAAAAAAATAGGGTCGGTAGGTCGGGATTTTTATTTTTTTTCCTCCCAAACCCCCATATTTTTAAGTTATTTTGCCAAAAAACAAAAACTTTTTATTTCTTTATTTTATTAATTTTTTCTCTCTCCCAAATGCCAAAAAAAAAGTCTAGGGTCGCGCGAAAAAATAGGGTCGGTCGGGATACCGTAAACAGACTATTTTTTTGGGTTGGCCTAAGGTTATATAAACAGGATTGAGAGAGGCGTATTTTATCACCCAAAAAGGGATCGTGACGTGAACAACAAAACCCCAGAGTGTGAGCTTATGTAAATGTCAACAAACAACTTGAAGACACAGAAGGGAAAAATACAAGCAAACAAAAAGCAAAACAAAACAAAACGAAACGCAACGGCACGAAACGAAACGAAAATTAAATAAAACAAAACAAAACAAAACGAAACGCAACGGCACGAAACGAAAATTAAATAAAACAAAACAAAACAAAACGAAACGCAACGGCACGAAACGAAAATTAAATAAAACAAAACAAAACAAAACAAAACAACAATGTGAATATTTACCTTTAGTCAGAATGTTTAAAGAAAATGATAAACAAAAAACTCCCACATACGATACAATGAATATACTTGACACACTATTTCTAAGATTGCAAGTAATGAATCATGAAAGAGATCACAAACAAATTGCTGCACTATCGCTATTTTGACTAGACTGTCAGCTCTTCTTTATATCGCCAGCTTTTTCTTTATTTGGTGTTTAACGTCGTTTTCAACCATTCAAGGTTATATCGCGACGGGGAAAGGGGGGAGATGGGATAGAGCCTTTCTTTATTTGGTGTTTAACGTCGTTTTCAACCACGAAGGTTATATCGCGACGGGGAAAGAGGGGAGATGGGATAGAGCCACTTGTTAATTGTTTCTTGTTCACAAAAGCACTAATAAAAAATTTGCTCCAGGGGCTTGCAACGTAGTACAATATATGACCTTACTGGGAGAATGCAAGTTTCCAGTACAAAGGACTTAACATTTCTTACATACTGCTTGACTAAAATCTTTACAAAAATGGACTATATTCTATACAAGAAACACTTAACAAGGGTAAAAGGAGAAACAGAATCCGTTAGTCGCCTCTTACGACATGCTGGGGAGCATCGGGTAAATTCTTCCCCCTAACCCGCGGGGGGTGAAATCGCCAGCTGCGATTCTACCGGAAAGAGCAAGCGTAAAGTCACTCTTTACGATCACACAGTATCAAGTGAGGTACCCACAATCTTTACGTTACTGTAAATTCACACTTTTTGATGATTGCACTGGATTTTATTTGACAGTCACTAATTCTTTATGACTCGAGTTGGTCGCATTAAAACCGAAAAACATGCATCATTTCGTTAACCTATTTCCCCTTCTCCCTCCCCTCTCCCACCTTCATTCTCTCTTAAAGTGTTTAATCAATCAATCAATCAATGAAGCTTATATCGCGCATATTCCGTGGGTACAGTTCTAGGCGCTCTGCAGTGATGCCGTGTGAGATGAAATTTTATACGGCCAGTTGATTGCAGCCATGTCGGCGCATATTTACCTTTCACGGCCTTATTCCAAGTCACACGGGTATGGTAGACAATTATTAACTGTGCCTAAGCAATTTTGCCAGGAAAGACCCTTTTGTCAATCGTGGGATCTTTAACGTGCACACCCAATGTAGTATACACGGGGGGTGGTTCGGACACCGAAGAGAGTCTGCACACAAAGTTGACTCTGTGAAATAAATTTCCGCCGAACCTGGGATCGAACTCACGCTGACAGCAGCCAACTGAATACAAATCCAGCGCGCTACCAACTGAGCTATATCCCCGCCCCATTGTTGCTTGAGTCATGTAAACTGACTAGAATAGGTCGACTTTACACAGTTTCGATAATCTTTCTCTCTGGTTGTTGTTTATAAAATGTTAGAATCAAAAAACAAAAAAGGTAGGTTGTTGGAACGTTTGTTATTGACAAAACAATACATTCACAATACATTTTATTTTTTATATGTTTTATAGTAATGTTAACTATTAATGTTTGTATTCTTGTATGATGGATTTGTAAAGCGCCATGAAACTGTTATCTGGCGGTGAACAGCGCTAAAGAAGAATGTTTTATCATCATCATCATCATCATCATCATCATCATCATCATCATCATCATCATCATCATCTCTCTCCCTCCCTTCCTGGTCCTAGGCCTTTATCATTGTGAGTGCCACTTCAACATCGGTGTTATTTTGTTCTCTGTATGCATTGCTTTTATTGACATGTGCCCGGTTTTCGTTGCATGCTGATTGCTTTTTGATTTTCTATTTGTCTGTATGTTTGTTTGCTTGTTTTTGTGTGTCTTTCATTAGCATGTTGTATTAGATACAATGAAAGGTTGTAAGAAAAGGCGTAGCTTTGAAACCTCTATTCTTGTAAAATAGTTTTCCACCATGATGATGATCAGCATCTCTTTCTCTTTCTCTCCGTCTCTCCTAAAACGAAATATATAATTAAAAAAAAAGAAGTAGTTCTCCATCACTCAATCCAAGATCACAGGGCTAAACACCAGCCAGTACAACACAAACCACAAAGAATAAAAGCCGTTTGTCTGTGGTGGGGCGATACCTACACTGAAAGATCTTAAGCGTGACATTTGCCCTCAATAAATACTTGAAAAGGTCAATAGATCGGAATTAAGTCAACATCTGACACAGAGGAACGCTGTGATGAGACGAACATTTGCCTGAAGAGTCCCCAGTCGACGATCAGAGTGTCCGATGCAATACACACACAACTTCCTCTCAAGCATTTTCAGCGTGTTTTGCTTTGCTGCACAATTACCTCCCTTCTGACAAAAAATGTCAACAGGAGTTGCCGTTCTTACAGGGTAATGTCAAGACTGCAGATGGCGCCATGGTGATACTTTAAGGAATCTGACAAGTTCATCGTTTTCATTCCTGTTCAAGTTTGGCTGTACAAGAGACGAAATAAGATTATTACCTCGAGCGCTGTGGGTGGCACATGTGAATGATGTCATGTGTTCCCTTTGCGAGGATCCTCCTCTGCCCCTACGTTGATGTCGGTTCTCTTTGCATTTACTGATTTAGCAGTTAACCTGGACGCTTTTGATTTAGTATTATTTTGTGGGAGTGATATACCGGTCGGATAGCAACATAAAAGAAAGTTTCTAGCTAAAGAAAAAGTGTATCTGAATTTTCTCTCGAAATGCAGACGACTCTTCTATGGTTGAAGCTTCATGCGAAATGTGTGTTTCGCATGATGGCTAAGCTACATACATGAATACGTTTACACAAAACGGCAAAACGGATGTTAGTTACAGTACAGGTTGTTGTTGATTTTACACAAAAAGTAACTTACGATGTTTGATCTGACGGAAACACGTCAGAAAATATTGGCAAATTTACCATAACATGTTAGGTTAATCAAAAAGTTGGAAAACAAAGTCGATGAAAAAATCAACAACAACAAAAAGGGCGTTTTTTGAGAGTACAGGACCCAATCGACAATCAACCTCGTAAAGATGTCAAAACGACACAGATCACCAACCTTCACTGACCTACAAACACAGCCTCCTGTCTCTTTATACTCTACATTCGTACATCACGTGCGCGTTTTCACAAGCCAAGGAATAAAAAGGAGAAAAAAGGTGACAAAATGTCAGATGTTTATTGGTAGGCGTAGAGGAATGGCGACAAAAGACGTGGAACTGATGGAAGTGTCCGTACAGCATTCATGTTGCGCCACGGTAAGCATGTCAGCATCAAACGTGGCTTTTTCTTTCACAGCACACAGCTTGCATTAAGGCAGGAATAGCCGGCAAGCTGCACGTGCATGTGTCTATATGAGGACCTGTGAACACAAAGGGATCAAACCCGCTCTAGAAGATATATCAGAAAGAAATCTCTTGGTCGTTATTCGACAGAGCTTGCGCGAAAAACGGTGCAACTTGCCCGTGCAAGAGCCAGAACCAATAGAGGACCGATCGAGCTTTTGAAAATGTCCCCCCCCCAAAAAAAAAAAAAAAAAACACACACACACCCAACAACAACACACACACATCCCCAAAACCAACCAACCAAACAAAAAACAAACAACAAAAACAAAGCAAAAACAAACAAAAAACCAATACAACTAAAAACAACAACTAAAAAAAACCCAAAACAAACCAAAACAAAAACAAACTGTTCATCAAAGTGTCGAGACACAATAACCGAATTGCTTACCGTTTCTACTCGACATCCCGAGCGTCACGAGCCGAGCAGAGAGCGATAACGGAGGGAAAATGGGTGACATTATGTCAGTTGATTACTTGTAGACGTGGAGAAATTGCAAGAAAATGACTTTTCCAGATGATGAAAGTCTCTTTGCAGCTTTCATGTAGCGCCACGCTATAGCATGTCAGCATCAAACGTGACCTTCCTCACACTACACAGCTTCCATTGAGGCAGGAATAACAGGCCGCCTGCACCTGTGTTTGTCTTCTTCTTCTTCTTCCTCGATCATTGGCTAAAATTCCCACGTACATTTATTTTTATTTTGTATTTTATTTATTTAATATTATTATTATCATTTAAGTTATTGAGACATCCCAGTGCACTAAGGGATTTATAGAGCAAATCGATAAAATTCATTATTGAACGAAGCGCATAGCGCTGAGTTCAATAATTATTTTCGAGATTTGCTCTATAAATCCCTTAGTGCACTGGGATTGTTTCAATAACGATATTGTCAGTACCGCCAGAGAAAAAAGAAGATTCAAAACGCACATTTTGCAACGCGCATTTGGATAGGCGTAACTGTGTGGTCAGGTTTGTGTCAGATCTACTTTTGTGTGGGCTGTCTCAAGAGTGTGTCGTGCTTTCGTCACACGCAAACTCTTGTTTTAATTTCTGTTGGTAAATTCCAGTGTAGCGTTAAGCTAACAAGTGATGATCTTTCATAGAGACCTCATTTAAACTCGGAGAAAGGACTGTGCTCATAGTTATTTGCGATTCGAAACCTTCCGCATCGAGCTTCGACAGATTGACTGTGCTGAGTGTTGCCCCTTGAATTGACTCCGGCCAAGGCCACGGTTAGCACATTTTCAAAGTAAATGTGGTATGTTTCTCGTGTTGTATCTTCACTCATCGGGGAGACTGGTACTATATATATGAACCGTAAGAATGCTGTGAACCCTACACGTATTATGTCCCCATCGTTTGTTTGTTCACATTTGCCCAACATGTTAATTTGCTGCGGAGTTTATGTCGTCTGCTAGGCGGCTAGGGCAATCGAACCACGGCACTGCACTGCAGTCTCATTTCAAAAACAACAATTGCTCGTCTGCACGCATGAGGCAGGCTGGTAATAAGTTTTATACATGGTAAGAACGTTCTTAACCCTACACGTTTTCGATTCCGATTGTTGTTGCCTTGAAATAATAATTCGGAAACCATTCATTTACTGAACTGATGCAGTCGTATTTCAGTGTAGTCTACTATAACAGAGTCGACTTTCAAATGCTGGTCTAGCTGATACGTTATCGGAATAACACTTGTGTTTTCTGTTTGCCGCTGGGAATTTTACACTAACTCATCATTTAGTAATGTGGTTAATAAGCTACATGCCACTAACACGGCATATGAGAAGAATCTTTGCAAGTCAAAACGAGAAGAGACCATTTTGTGGAAGAGATACAGCCGCTTCTATTTTTAGATCAGTGGGCTTAACTGTGGCACAGGCGCCTGCGATCTGTCAGGAAAAAAACCTTCTGCTTTGAGCCGCAGGAAATGTATGGTTATTTTTTGGTAAAGTGAAGAATATAAGCTACATGTCATGAATTAATTCTGAGGATGAGAGTACAGTCTCGCTTTGGCAAAGGGCGTAAGAATACGCTCTGTGGAAAAGCTGAGTGCGCTAACAGATTTAAGCGCATCGCCATTAGCCAATCAACTGGTTCACATCAGTCATGTGACACCAGTACTTACTGACAACTATTATTATTATTAATTTTTTTTTTTGGGGGGGGGGGGGGGGGCACGAGTGGGTTTTTACACGTATGACCGCCCCCCCTCCTCCGCCATTTATACAGCCATACATGTACTATGTTTTCGGATCGGGGGATTTCAGAAAGCAAAGAAATCAAACTCGCTTCAGTAACTGCCCCAGCGTTGGTTTTGTTGTTATTTTTGTTGTTGTTGTTGCTGTTGTTGTAGTTTTTTTGCTTGTCAGTTGTCTCTTTGTGGCGTACGTTCCATTCGAGGTGTGAGGCTAATATAAAGATGAAAGTACGAACAGATTGAACGAAGACCGACACACGACCCGCATCTTAGTGCTATCACAGTTAAGATTAAAACTCAATGAAGCCCGCTGGACTGCCTGACACAAGCAGCGAGAACAGCAATCACAGCGCCATGAAATATTCGCTCTGTTTCCTCTAATTTGCCCGCCGCTGTGAGAAGTGGCACGACCCTGTATCATTGGGGACCGATATCTCTCCTCTGACACCGTACCGCCCTACCTGCTGTTCTACTGTGATCTACTGGATTTGCCCCCCTGATACTCCTTTGCCGGGTGCACTACTGATAATACAATGCCGCATTAACTTACCACCTGTGCTACCGCTGAAACCACCCATGGCTTGGGAAGATTTAGAATGTCGAGTGAACTGTTTTCCCCAGAGTGTCTTTCTTTCTGATACATACATGTACAATACAATACAATACAATACAATACAATACAATACAATACAATACAATACAATACAATACAATACAATACAATACAATACAATACAATACAATACAATACAATACAATACAATACAATACAATACAATACAATGCGATACAATACAATACAATACAATACAATACAATACAATACAATACAATACAATACAGTACAATACAGTTCAGTACAGTACAATACTATATAATACTTTGTTATCTCAAAAGAGAAATTACATATGGACATGTACCCGCTTCAGACCGGCAGACAGACAGATAGACAGACAGACAGACGGACGCACAACCACGACGAAGTCATTTCCTCATAATGCATCATGATGACCGACGACCATTGTCTGGACACAAGCCAAATTGATTGATCATTACCTCGCCGGCATTTTGCAAGCGAATTTCATCAACACTTCTAGGATAAGTTCATTATGTGTATCATAAGAGTTTGTCTGTCTTGTTTGTTTGTTTGCTTAACGCCCAGCCGACCACGAAGGGCCATATCAGGGCGGTGCTGCTTTGACATTTAACGTGCGCCACACACAAGACAGAAGTCGTAGCACAGGCTTCATGTCTCACCCAGTCACATTATTCTGACACCGGACCAACCAGTCCTAGCACTAACCCCATAATGCCAGACGCCAGGCGGAGCAGCCACTAGATTGCCAATTTTAAAGTTTTAGATATGACCCGGCCGGGGTTCGAACCCTCGACCTCCCGATCACGGGGCGGACGCCTTACCACTAGGCCAACCGTGCCGGTGTTTGTCTGTCTGTCTGCTTAAAAGACCACTGGGTCGACGTACTAGTAAATATAACGTTTTGTTTTGTCAATAATTAGACGTTCCAATAACCTACAATATTCTTGTTTTTTTAAATTTTGGACGCAAACCTGCAAAACCCAAGCAATGCCTCCCCCCCAAAAAAAGACACCCCCCACACACAAACACCAACAATCACACACACACACACACACACACACACACACACACACACACACACACACACACACACACACACACACACACACACACACACACACACACACACAAACCAGTCAGTGATAGCACTAAGATGCAGTTCGTGTGTAGGTCTTTGTTCGGGGTTCGTGCCTTCATCTTTAGGTTACCCAAGATAGGCCAATTGGTCCCAAGAGGACGTAAAAATCACATAGTCAAGCAGCGCCAATGCTAATTAAGACAAAGAAGCTGTCAGAGCTACTCAGTCACAGTCGCCCTACTTAATATCACTGTTCCAATTGTCTCAGTGGTGTGCCCCCCTTCTCAATTAACGGCACTTGACCTCTAAGTCATGACCTAATTAGACAAGGTCACGCGGTGTTTGTTCCAGTGACCCAATGGCAACGTAACACCCGCTACTTCATCCTTGATACCGCCCTCAGCTTTCCTCCGGTTGCTTCTGTCTTATGGATGCCCATCTGTGCCAAAAGTGTTCTGATGATGATTACAAATGTAACCGTGATCTGCGTAATCATCACTTCATGCAGAAGAACGTTGCCATCGCATTTTGTCTGACATTGTATCAGAAAACAAAATGCTAGTTCTTTTTGAGCAATCATTTTGATAGGGCGGATAGCCTAGGTGCGGTGACAATAAACACTCCCGGTGTAACACGAAATTTTTACTCCACGAAAAATTTACTCCGGAGTAAATATTTCGTACGAAATTCTTACTCCGAGTACACTTTTCGTACGAGAAAAGAACTCTCCAAGGCACGAAAAAATTACTCCCTCCACGAAATGTTTACTCCCCATTTTGTTTACTTCCAGTAAAAATCTCGTACGCAAAAACGGGATGCGGGCGAAGGGATAATGCCAATAAGTGATCTCGCGCACACGAATGTCGCGCTACCCTCCTTCCACCACCAAGACTAACAGGGGACAAGAGAGTACACATTTCGTACACCTGGCATGGGAAGTTAAATTGCTCGTGTTGGGGTGAAGTAATTTATTCGTTATTTATTCGTCAGGGGAGTAACATTTGTGTACGAAATGTTTACTCGGAACTCACCTGTCTTGGGGAGTAATTTTCTCGTGCAATAGGGGAGTTCTTTTTTTCGTAAAGGGAGTAACCTTTTCGTACGAAATGTTTACTCCGGAGTAAAAATCTCGTGGGAGTAATTTTCTCGTGTTACACCAGTGCCATAGGTTTGCTTGTGTTGCGGGGTTGTTGGGGTTTGTAAGCACACAGGGGGGAGGAAAAAGTATGACAGCCGCAGGATGGATCATCAACAGACAATTGTGAGGTTTAAATACACCTGTGCTTCACTTTACCTGGTTATGCCAATACCCCCTTCCTTTATTTCCTCCCTCCGTCACCCCCCATCCCATCTTAGGGATGTTACCTTCGTATTCATCGGTGATCACTTTTATTGTCGTGATCTGTAAAATTATCACTTTGGCACTAGTGCGATGCCATTGTGTTTTGGAGGCAAGCATTACAGGTGCCCCAGGTTTGCTAGTGTTGCGGGCTGTGGGGTTTTGTAAGCACGAGGAGGGGGGGGGGCGTAGGGGGGGATTTGTATGTCAACCTGAGGGTGGATCATCAACAGACAATTGTGAGGGGCAAATATAGCTGTACTGCACGTCACATTCTCTTGCCCTTGCCCTACCCCTTCAAGTATTCCCTCTATCCTTCTTTCAACTCCCCCCCCCACCCCCATCCCCGACCCGGGCCAACCCACCCCCGCCCACCCAAGGCGTTGTCTCCTTCGTATTCTCTTTAATTGCCGTGACAAGTAAAATCATCACTTTTGGCACTAGTGTGACGCCATCGTGTCTTGGAGGCAAGCACCTGGCTGTGGGGTTTTGAAAGCAGAGTGGGAGGAAAAGTATGACAGCCGCAGGGTGGAACATCAACATACAATTGTGAGGGGCAAATATAGCTGTCCGTCACCTAATCTTGCCCACACCCTCCCTCTCCTGTGCACTCCCCTACCCTCGCTCCTCTCCCCTGCTCTCCCCATAGCGGTGTTTCCTTCCTATTCATCGATGATCACTTTTAATAGCCATACGTGATCTTTAAAATCATCACTTTTGGCATCAGTGTGATGCCATCGTGTCTTGGAGGCAAGCATTACAGGTGCTCCAGGTTTGCTTGTGTTGCGGGCTGTGGGGTTTTGTAAGCAGAGTGGGAGGAAAAATATGACAGCCCCAGGGTGGAACATCAACAGACAATTGTCAAGGGAAAATATACCTGTGAGGGGAAAATATACCTGTGAGGGGTAAATATACCTGTGAGGGGTAAATATACCTGTACTGAACCTCAACCTCCCTCGCTTTGTTTGTCCCTCTCAGCTGTTCCTTTCTCACCCCTTATCGTGTAACTGAGTGCATGCATTATTACGTATTGATTCCCGATGTTTCATGAAATCGTTCAATTTTATCAACACCAATCAGACGTTTGTGACCCGTTCTCAATGGGATAATAACAATGGGACCAAGTTAGCTTTTGTAGTTAATCTGAATGAGGATGATATTTATACTGTTGAAACTAAATTACAAGATATGCTAGCTACAAGTGAGAGTACGACAACAGATGACGTTGATAGTGTTACTAATAAGATTTGTGATATTCTAAATTGTTCTGCTGAGAAAATCGGTGTAATTAAAGAACAAAAAGTTACGAAAAAGCCACGTTCAAAGAAATTCAAACTCCAACAACCATGGTTTAGTGCAATATGCAAAGAGAAAAGAAAAATATTTTTACATGCGAAAAATAAAGCAAGACGCTTTAAAAATGCGTTCAATGAACATGAAAAAAAGAGTGCTTTTAATGAATACAAAAAGACAATAAAAAAGGAATGCAAGTTGTATCATAATGAGTTCGTTAAAACTTTGAGAAAGTTAAGAAGTAATGACCCGAAAGCATACTGGAATCTTCTAAATAAAAATAAAAATAAAAAAAATAATTCCAAAACTAACTATCCAACTTGTTCGGAGTTTTTCGAACATTTCAATAAACTACAAGAGTGTGATGAAAATGAAATGGATGATAGTAATGAACCTTTAAATGAAGCAAGTAATGAATTTCTTAATGCGCCTTTTACAAAGGAGGAAGTTATCAAATGTATAGACAAGCTGAAAAACAATAAGGCATGCGGTCAAGATAAAATAATTAATGAGTATTTAAAAGCGTCACATGATAGAATGATTGATATTTATGTATTGTTGTTTAATGTTGTTTTGCAGTCAGGAAAGGTTCCAACACAATGGGCTGTAGGCGAAATTATTCCATTGTACAAAAACAAAGGCTCCCAAGCTGACCCCACAAATTATAGAGGAATTACTATACTCAGTTGTTTCGGAAAACTTTTCAGTGCAATTTTAAATGCTAGGTTATCAAACTTTTTGGAGAGTAATAATAAATTAGGTCAAGAACAAACAGGTTTCCGCACAGGTTTTTCAACACTAGACCATGTTTTTACTTTGCATTGTATATTAAATTTTTTTCTCAACAAAAAGAAGCGACTGTTTTGTGCATTTGTAGACTATGAAAAAGCGTTTGATAAAGTTCACCGTGCATTTTTATGGGAGAAATTAGTTAGTTCTGATGTTAATGGGAAGTTTTTAAAAACTGTAAGAAATATGTACGAAAATGCCAAGTCTTGCGTTAAAGTTAATAGTGAGTGCTCTGGATATTTTCCCAGTTTGTGTGGAGTTAGACAAGGGGAAAACTTGTCACCGCTGTTTTTTGCTCTATTTCTAAATGATCTAAAGCCTTTTTTGTTGGAAAACAGTAATGGTTTACAAACTATGTCAAGGGAGGCTATTGTGGTTGGAATGGAAGATACTGATGTAAATGCTTTGTTTCAAATGTTTTTATTACTGTATGCGGATGATACTGTGATCTGCTCAGAGTCTGAAAAAAACCTGCAAGAATGTCTAAACAAAATGCACGAATACTGTTTAAAATGGCGTCTAAATATTAATGTAAACAAAACGAAAGTTATAGTTTTTTCCAGAGGTAAAATTAGAAATAAACCATTGTTTACGTATAATGGCAATTCAATCGAAGTAGTGTTTGATGTAATGTACTTGGGCCTTAAAATTAATTATAATAATAAATTTTCAGTCGCACAGAAGAATCTATATGATCGTGCCTCAAGGGCAATGTTTGTTCTTCTGCGTACGTGTAGACAATTGTCACTGCCTGTGGACATACAAGTTGACCTGTTCGATAAAATGATTGCTCCAATCTTACTATATGGATGTGAGGTTTGGGGTTTTGGTTCCTGCGAACTTGCTACTAAACTTCAATTACGTTTTTATAAAATTGTTTTCAAACTAAAAAAATCAACTCCAAATGCTATGATATTTGGTGAACTTGGAAGATATCCACTAGATGTTAATATGAAATGTAGAATGCTTTGCTATTGGTATAAACTGATTAGTCCTATTCATAAAAATAAATTTTCTAGTATTGTGTACTGCTTTACTTATAAATTGTATATCAACAAGATGATTGAATCTGATTATTTATGTTTTATTGAAAAAACCTTAAATGAAATTGGTCTCCCTGGCCTTTGGACTTCTCAAGAAAATGTTCAATATTCAAGCGCATGGTTTAAACAGAAAGTAAAAAGAAGCTTGTATGACCAGTATATCCATAAATGGTTTACAGAAATTGGAACAAAAAATATGTTTTGGAATTATCGAATGTTTAAAGATATTTTTGCATGTGAAGACTATGTCACACACCTGCCATATCAGCAATGTGTTGCAATGATGAAGTTCAGAACATTAAACAACAATTTGCCTGTACAGAAAGAACGTTACCTTAACATCCCGAGGTCAGAAAGAACTTGCACCAAATGTGTATCACAAGACATAGGTGATGAATTCCATTATTTATTTGTCTGTGATTTTTTCAAAGAAGAAAGAGCTGAGTTGTTACCACCTTACTATTGGAAAAAACCTAATGCACTTAAATTTAAAAAGTTGTTTGCTACTAACAAAAAGAAATTGCTAAAGAATATTTTGGACTTTATTAATAGAATCTGTAACAGTTTTTCATAATCTTTTTAATTTTTATTTATTTATTATGTTAGCATATATCATGATTGTATTGATTGTATTTATTGTTCAAAATGCCCCCAGGGGTTATGGACTAATAAAAAACTTGAAACTTGAAACTACAAAATAACAGAGAAGTCGCTGGCGGCCAGCTGCTCAGCGAACAGAATACGGTGGTGACTGAGGGTCAATAAGGTTGAAATGCACTTGTTTGCTGTTTCAGAGAGAACTATGCTTCATTTACCTAATACTACCTGCATTTAGTCAAAATCAACCTAACTTTTTTTTATTGATACCTATACTCTCGATCCGAAGTTTGGGCCCCCAAAGCCCCCCCCCCCTCCCTCGTCCTGCCCTGGCAAAGAAGGGAGTGTTGATTTTTGGCATTTCCCAAAATGGAGGAGTGGTCTTATACCATGCAAACGTATGGGCAGATCTGATATGGTGAGCCCAAATTGTTTAGCCTATGAAGGGCTGTACATTTAAAGGTACTGAACTTGTCAAATCCAGGTGCACGGAACCCCTGGGGCTTTTAGTCATACCTCAGGCAGCTATCCGTTAGAAGAACTACCAAGTTTCATTGTCTTGCACCCAAAGAGTCAAGAACTGCGATTTGTTTACGAATTAATTTCGTACTCGGACCACAGGCGGAAGGTATCGTCCACTGGACTACTACTATCACAGAAAGACTACAAGGTACGTCACTCACCTTCGAGTCTTCTGTGTGCTTGGTGTCGCTTCCTGGGGAAAAATATTGTTCAAGACGGTTTGCCTCTTCAAACAGTCTGTGTAAGGTCAAATAAATACAGTTGAATGATTGTTTGAACTGTATGTACCTTTAATTTTCAGCTTCCGTCCGCTGCAGGTTGTTTTTAACCATCATTTGGACGAATCTTCGTTTGCGAGCCGCCAGGTTCCACCTTGCGTCAAATCATGCAGTCCGCACCGAATATGCATACCAGCGCTCATTGGTCTAAAACATATGTAAATATTGTGCAGCAAGGGAAGCTACCCACGGGAGTTTTCACTTTCGGTATTAGTGAAGAACCGTTTGCCACTTCATTCAAAATGAGGAAAACGTTATTTTTTTGGTAAGTACTGAAAAAATTATGCCCCCCAAGAGCAGCTTGGATAACGTTGGCCTCTGCCATATCGTTGCCACTCTTCGTTGCACGAACGGAACCGATGCAGACGATTTCAGTCGACCAATGAAAATAATCATCGAATATCCTGTTATTAACCAATGAGCGGTGGTATGCATATTCGGTGCCGGATGCATGATTTGACGCAAGGTGGAACCTGGCGGCTCGCAAACGAAGATTCGTCCAAATGATGGTCAATAACAACCTGCAGCGGACGGAAGCTGAAAATTAAAGGTACATACAGTTCAAACAATCATTCAACTGTATTTATTTGACCTAACACA
>NC_090259.1:18861746-18999246 GCF_037325665.1 Littorina saxatilis
CTTCGGTCCCAGTGTGTTATTTTGACCTGCCATGCTGCGGTCAAGAACTTTCCACCGTCGGTAGCAGACTATCAAGTTTCCAAACGCTGACAACTCCGAAGACTCTGGACTCTGTGGAGAGAATTTCTCTCTGTGTAGGGCTGCAGAGGTTTGATGTAGGCTACAGATTTCCCTGTGTCACTGCTCAAACCAGGCCCGTTTTTACATTTAGTCAAGTTATGACTAAATGTTTTAACATCGAGGGGGGGAATCGAGACGAGGGTCGTGGTGTATGTGTATGTGTGTGTGTATGTGTGTGTGTGTGTGTGTGTGTGTGCGTGCGTGTAGAGCGATTCAGACCAAACTACTGGACCGATCTTTATGAAATTTGACATGAAAGTTCCTGGGTATGATATCCCCATACGTTTTTTTCATTTTTTTTATAAATGTCTTTGATGACGTCATATTCGGCTTTTCGTGAAAGTTGAGGCGGCACTGTCACGCCCTCATTTTTCAACCAAATTGGTTGAAATTTTGGTCAAGTATTGTTCGACGAAGCCCGGACTTCTGTATTGCATTTCAGCGTGGTGGCTTAAAAATTAATTAATGACTTTAGTCATTAAAACTCTGAAAATTGTAAAAAAAATATTTCTTTTATAAAACGATCCAAATTTACGTTCATCTTATTCTCCATCATTTGCTGATTCCAAAAACATATAAATATGTTATATTTGGATTAAAAACAAGCTCTGAAAATTAAATATATAAAAATTATTATCAAAATTAAATTGTCGAAATCAATTTAAAAACACTTTCATCTTATTCCTTGTCGGTTCCTGATTCCAAAAACATATAGATATGATATGTTTGGATTAAAAACACGCTCAGAAAGTTAAAACGAAGAGAGGTACAGAAAAGCGTGCTATCGTTCTCAGCGCAACTACTACCCCGCTCTTCTTGTCAATTTCACTGCCTTTGCCGTGAGCGGTGGACTGACGATGTTACGAGTTATACGGTCTTGCTGCGTTGCATTGCGTTTAGTTTCATTCTGTGAGTTCGACAGCTACTTGACTAAATGTTGTATTTTCGCCTTACGCGACTTGTTTTACATTTAGTCAAGTTTTGACTAAGTGTTTTAACGTAGAGGGGGGAATCGAGACGAGGGTCGTGGTGTATGTGTGTGTGTGTGTGTGTGTGTGTGTGTGTGTGTATATGTGTGTGTGTGTATGTGTGTGTGTGTGTGTGTGTGTGTCTGTCTGTCTGTCTGTGTGTGTGTGTGTAGAGCGATTCAGACCAAACCACTGGACCGATCTTTATGAAATTTGACATGAAAGTTCCTGGGATTGATATTCCCGAACGTTTTTTTCATTTTTTTGATAAATGTCTTTGATGACGTCATATCCGGCTTTTCGTGAAAGTTGAGGCGGCACTGTCACGCTCTCATTTTTCAACCAAATTGGTTGAAATTTTTGTCAAGTAATCTTCGACGAAGCCCGGACTTCGGTATTGCATTTCAGCTTGGTGGCTTAAAAGTTAATAAATGACTTTGGTCATTAAAAATCGGAAAATTGTCAAATTTACGTTCATCTTATTCTCCATCATTTGCTGATTCCAAAAACATATAAATATGTTATATTTGGATTAAAAACAAGCTCTGAAAATTAAACATATAAAAATTATTATCAAAATTAAATTTTCGAAATCAATTTAAAAACACTTATCTTATTTCTTGTCGGTTCCTGATTCAAAAAACATATAGATATGATATGTTTGGATTAAAAACACGCTCAGAAAGTTAAAACGAAGAGAGGTACAGAAAAGCGTGCTATCCTTCTCAGAGCAAGTACTACCCCGCTCTTCTTGTCAATTTCACTGCCTTTGCCGTGCGCGGTGGACTGATGCTACGAGTATTACGGTCTTGCTGCGTTGCATTGCGTTCAGTTTCATTCTGTGAGTTCGACAGCTACTTGACCAAATGTAGTATTTTCGCCTTACGCGACTTGTTTTAACTTCGAGCACAGAAAGACTGATCAAAGTTTACTCAGCTGAAAGGTTGAAAGATGCATATCTGACCAAGTGCAGGCTTTCTGAACTTTTTGAATCATTATGACTTATGCTCAGCAATAACACACACACACACACACACACACACACACACACACACACACACACACACACACACACACAGTCACACACATATATATACACACATATCAGCACGCGCGCTTATCGTGCATTCCGAACGCGTGTTCTGGAGTGACTGACAGGGGCTCAAGTTCTCCCTTCCTTAAAAATAAGGGAGTCTGGACTGGACCGCGTCTGAACTGTACTGGGGGAGCGAGCCAGTCTGAAGACTACTCGGGTCCAGCGCCAGCGTTTTTTATTGGTGTGTGTGGTTCCGTGGTACGGACTCGTTTGCCAAATAATGTTTTGGTCTTATGTTATTTAAGCCGCCATTTATATATAAATGGGGCTTACTGGATTCACTCAGTCTGTTTGTTTGTTTGAGTAGGGCGGGCGGGCGGTCGATGTCTTACAAACAAGTCGGGTAAGACTTGTATCTCTGGGTCAATCTCTCTCTCTCTCTCTCTCTCTCTCTCTCTCTCTCTCTCTCTCTCTCTCTCAGTCAGTCTCTCTCTCTCTCTCTCTCAGTCTCTCTCTCCCCCTGTCTCCCTCTCTCTCTCTCTCTCTCTTTCTCTCGCTCTCTCAGTACTCCCTCTCTCTTTCTCTCGCTCTCTCACAGTATATGGTTTGAAACTGTTAAGCGTGACTTAAGGTCGCGGATTAGGTCACAGGTCAACTGTTTGTGCAGAGACGGTATCCATGTCCTACCCCCGTGTCACCACGGGCGGCTTTTTGCCCGTTAAAGTCAATGCTTGTTCTGTCTGTATTCCTTTCTGAAATGTTCACGTTTGCGGACATACACACACACACACACACACACACACCGTCATACACACGCGCGGGCGCACACACACTCACACACACACACGCACACACACACACACAGCACACACACACACAGACACACACACACAGTGTGTACACACGTACACACACACACACACACACAGTGACACACACGCACCTAAAGTGTGGATGGTTACCTAAGAGGCGGCACTGGGTGCAGTGCCTTTCTAGTGCACTTGCACTACAACAGCACTGGGTGCAGTACTCGCTCCGGCATCGAAGAATTTTGCACTAAAAAATGCACAAAATTTGACCTATTTCGTCGCCTATAGAGGACGGAAAGAATGTCATTTTGAACATTGTTATGACATTCTTTCCGTCAAAAAAGTCAATTTAACGGTGTTAAATGAAGCGACCATCCACACAATTAGGTTGCCATCCAGAGTTTAGGTTGCCATCCACGTGTGGATGATTGCCTTATGGTGATTTAGGTAACCAAACCTGTGGAAACGGGGGTACACGTACACACATACACACACACACACACACACACACACAACTCGCGAACTAGCTTTGACCTTTTCGACGTGACACAAGATCCACCACAAGTTGCAGTTCGAGTTGATCTCTGACCGAAGCCTATTTTGACGGACGCGAAAGACGCTCGCCAGGAGGCAAAGCGATACGACAGATGCGCGCAGATGTGCAGTTTTTGTGCAGTAACTGATATGATTGATAGCTCTCACAGCTGCTTTGGCCTGGCCATGGCGAAGGTTAAACTGATTTGCACACTAAGCGCAAAAAGGTGATCAAATTAATGTGCCGAGCTTGTTGATGTGATTTACTGGTGTGGCTTGTTATCACTGGAAATTTGAATGTGATCAGTATGCACGCATGCACGCACAGACATACAGACAGATACACGCGCGACCGCACGCACGTTTATACAGACATAGACGTTGGAACACACATACAGATAGGCAGACAAACGGACGAATGGACAAACAGACATACACACACACACACACACACACACACACATACACACACACACTTACACACACACACACTTTCTCTCTCTCCCTCTACATACACCTCGCCCTCCCTCCTCCGCCTACCCCCCATCCCCTCCATCCTCCTCTACACACACACCCTACCCCCCCCCCCCCCCCAATGTCTTCTCTTTCCCTCGCTATTCCTCGTTCCTCCACGTTTTAATCATATCAGTCATGTCATGCCCCGCGCTTGTTTTGACTGAAAAGCCATAACCAAATTTCAAAATTCTTACATAACTGAACATATGGTTTTCTCTTTCATAATACATGTAGCTTTTCTAAATGCAATTTTTTCAGTCTCCGTTTCCCACCCGGGCCATGACCGCACCGTCGAAACTTTGTTTGTCGTTCGAGCATTCACATTCCGTCTTCATTTCCTCTTTTCCAATTAACCACAAGCTACTTTTCGCATAACAGGCAGCGCTGATTACCGCTTTTAAAATGGCTTGTGCCAGCTGTCATTCTTTGAAATACCGCAATATGTTTTCCAGACGTGGGTTTCATAGCGCCGCCTCATGATTACTTTGAACTGTGACGGAAACGAAGTCTGGGGACCGGAATGCTTTCATGTAGGGGTGATAGACGTAAAACGACCTTTTGCGACTTTCACCGCTGGAGTACATGCCAGGTTTCTTTTTCATTAAACCGCTCTCATGAGCGACTGTTAAAGGCACACTTCTTCCCTTGAAAACTGTTAGGCTCATGGTCCTTCCACTTGTAAACATACCAAGCATCTGGTAAACATACCAAGCATCTGGTAAACATACCAAGCACATACCAAGCATCTGGTAAACATACCAAGCACATACCAAGCATGCATCTGGTAAACATACCAAGCACATACCAAGCATCTGGTAAACATACCAAGCACATACCAAGCATCTGGTAAACATACCAAGCACATACCAAGCATCTGGTAAACATACCAAGCACATACCAAGCATCTGGTAAACATACCAAGCACATACCAAGCATCTGGTAAACATACCAAGCACATACCAAGCATCTGGTAAACATACCAAGCACATACCAAGCATCTGGTAAACATACCAAGCACATACCAAGCATCTGGTAAACATACCAAGCACATACCAAGCATCTGGTAAACATACCAAGCACATACCAAGCATCTGGTAAACATACCAAGCACATACCAAGCATCTGGTAAACATACCAAGCACATACCAAGCATCTGGTAAACATACCAAGCACATACCAAGCATCTGGTAAACATACCAAGCACATACCAAGCATCTGGTAAACATACCAAGCACATACCAAGCATCTGGTAAACATACCAAGCACATACCAAGCATCTGGTAAACATACCAAGCACATACCAAGCATCTGGTAAACATACCAAGCACATACCAAATACCAAGCACATACCAAGCATCTGGTAAACATACCAAGCACATACCAAGCATCTGGTAAACATACCAAGCACATACCAAGCATCTGGTAAACATACCTAGCACATACCAAGCATCTGGTAAACATACCAAGCACATACCAAGCATCTGGTAAACATACCAAGCACATACCAAGCATCTGGTAAACATACCAAGCACATACCAAGCATCTGGTAAACATACCAAGCACATACCAAGCATACCTGACTGCTTACTGTGCTGAGTTGGATTTTTACATCAATTTATTTCTTAAAACGCCACTAGTTGCCTTATACACAATTGTGACCCTCCACCACGAAATGAGTCGCATGTCACCTCGCGCGGTTCTGTGCTAGGCTTAATATAAGTCCGGGAGAGTGTCTGGTAACAGTGTGAGGGTCACCTTAGTCACAGGCTTATAACTCAAACAGTTTTTGCTCTTTTCTGAAACGGGTTTCACCACTGGATAGAGCATAAACAACTCTTTAGGAAAATGTAACAAGTCGCGTAAGGCGAAAATACAATATTTAGTCAAGTAGCTGTCGAACTCACAGAATGAAACTGAACGCAATGCCATTTTTCAGCAAGACCGTATACTCGTAGCATCGTCAGTCCACCGCTCATGGCAAAGGCAGTGAAATTGACAAGAAGAGCGGGGTAGTAGTTGCGCTAAGAAGGATAGCACGCGTTTCTGTACCTCTCTTTGTTTTAACTTTCTGAGCGTGTTTTTAATCCAAACATATCATATCTATATGTTTTTGGAATCAGGAACCGACAAGGAATAAGATGAAAGTGTTTTTAAATTGATTTCGACAATTTAATTTTGATAATAATTTTTATATATTTAATTTTCAGAGCTTGTTTTTAATCCAAATATAACATATTTATATGTTTTTGGAATCAGCAAATGATGGAGAATAAGATAAACGTAAATTGGGATCGTTTTATAAATTTTTATTTTTTTTTTACAATTTTCTGATTTTTAATGACCAAAGTCATTAATTAATTTTTAAGCCACCAAGCTGAAATGCAATACCGAAGTCCGGGCTTCGTCGAAGATTACTTGACCAAAATTTCAACCAATTTGGTTGAAAAATGAGGGCGTGACAGTGCCGCCTCAACTTTCACGAAAAGCCGGATATGACGTCATCAAAGACATTTATCAAAAAAATGAAAAAAACGTATGGGGATTTCATACCCAGGAACTCTCATGTCAAATTTCATAAAGATCGGTCCAGTAGTTTAGTCTGAATCGCTCTACACACACACACACACACACAGACACACAGACACACGCACATACACCACGACCCTCGTTTCGATTCCCCCTCGATGTTAAAATATTTAGTCAAAACTTGACTAAATATAAAAATATGAAAATCATGCAAAGGTGACATGTGACTCATTCCGTGGTGGAGGGTCACAATGAAGTAATTAATCAACCATTTCCCACTGTGCGCAGAGATCACCGAGGCTGTTCTTTTTTGGTACGAGATGTGAGAAAGTGGAGGGATGATGGGTCCTATCCCCTGTAAGCCGCTGCATGCGTGGGAAACGAGTGTGCCTTTATTAAACTTCAATACACTCGCTGTGACTGATGGGCGAGCCTGTCCTTAACTGGGCGGAGTCGACTGCGCGAAGCTGGCCGCACGGAGCTTTGGCACTGAGTTTTCGGTAACTTCGCGAAGTCGACTTCGGGCTCATAAGGACCTTTGATATAGCTGTTATATTTTCACGAATGAACGAACTGTGTTTAAAAGCACTCTCCTTCCCGGTGTAACACGAAAATTTTACTCCACGAAAAATTTACTCCGGAGTAAATATTTCGTACGAAATTCTTACTCCGAGTACACTTTTCGTACGAGAAAAGAACTCCCCAAGGCACGAAAAAATTACCACGAAATTTTTACTCCCCGTTTTTTTACCTCCAGTAAAAATCTCGTAGGCAAAAATGGGATGCGGGCGAAGGGATAATGCCAATAAGTGATCTCGCGCACACGAATGTCGCGCTACCCTCCTTCCACCCCTTCCAACACCAAGACTAACAGGGGACAAGGGAGTAAAAATTTCGTACACCTGGCATGGGAAGTTGAATAGCTTGTGTTTGGGTGAAGTAATTTATTCGTTATTTATTCGTCATGGGAGTAACATTTTTGTACGAAATGTTTACTCGGAACTCACCTGTCTTGGGGAGTAATTTTCTCGTGAAATGGGGGAGTGCTTTTTTCGTAAAGGGAGTAACTTTTTCGTACGAAATGTTTACTCCGGAGTAAAAATCTCGTGGGAGTAATTTTCTCGTGTTACACCGGCGTGGAAACAGTTCGGTTCACCGTCTCAGATCTGCCGAGGCTTTTACGTGAGAAAACCCCATCTCTTTCAGTTTTGTTTTGACGAATTGATTTTGTAAAAGCCACCAGTGATGAATATAAAGAAAATGCAACTCACTACAGCAAGCTGATAAGCCGTCTAAGTGGTATCGGCTCAAGCTGTTCGTAAACCGTTCGTTTATTTGTATTTATTTTTTTTAATATTTTTTTTGGGGGGACGGGAATGATGGAGTGTTAATGATTAGATTTTTTTTTTTAAACTTTAAAGCTCGTTTTGACACTGATATCTGTCAAGAAATATGATACATTATTTTACTTTCATCAGCCCAGCGGGAGGTCTGTGTAAACTTTTTTAATGGCCCCATTTATGGCCCCATGGGAAGGAAAGTGCAGAACTGTTGTGAATGAGGTTGCTTGGGAGAGGACCGGTTTTAAAACTCAGAAGCGTATTTTTGTTAAGTAAGCAAACTCAAATGATCTTATCTATAGCATATGCGCGCCTGAGTGTGTGTGTGTGTGTGTGTGTGTGCGTGTGTGTGTGTGTGTTTGTGTGTGTGCACGTGCGCGTTCGCGTGCGTGTGTGTGCGCGAGCGTGCGTGCGTGCGTACGTGCGTGCGTACGTGCGTGCGTGTGTGTGTGTGTGTGTGTTTGCTGGGGGAAACCCTCTGACTTTACATTCTTACTTACAAATTACTCTGTTTTTGTCTCTCTCTCTCTCTCTCTCTCTCTCTCTCTCTCTCTCTCTCTCTCTCTCTCTCTCTCTCTCTCTCTCTCTCTCTCTCTCTCTCTCTCTCTCTCTCTCTCTCTCTCTCCTTGTAAAATAAAGTTCAGTCTCAGTCTCCCTTTTCTCTCTCCCTCTGTCTGTCTGTCTCTCTGTCTGTCTGTCTGTCTGTCTGTCTGTCTGTCTGTCTGTCTGTCTGTCTCTCCCTCTCTCCCTCTCTCCCTCTCTCTCTCTCTCTCTCTCTCTCTCTCTTCTTGTAAAATAAAGTTCAGTCTCAGTCTCCCCCTTCTCTCTCCCTCTCTCTGTCTGTCTGTCTCTCTCTCTCTCTCCCTCTGTCTGTCTGTCTGTCTCTCTCTCCCTCTCTCTTTCTCTCCCTCTCTCTCTCCCTCTCTCTCTCTATCTCCCTCTCTCTCTCTCCCTCTCTCCCTCTCTCTCTCCCTCTCTCTCTCCCTCTCTCTCTCTCTCTCCCCCTCTCTCTCTCGCTCCCCCCTCTCTCTCTCTCTAACTCTAACTCTCTCTCTCCCCTCTCTCTCTCTCTCTCTTTCTCTCTCTCTCCCCTCTCTCTCTCTCTCTCTCTAACTCTCTCTCTCTCCCTCTCTCTCTCTCTCTCTTTCTCTCTCAGTCTCTCTCTCTCTCCCCCCCTCTCTCTCTTTCCCTGTTCTACTTTCTCCGAGGCTTTCATGCATGCGGTGTGATAAAACGATCCCTCTCCAAGGCACATGTCAGACATTACATATTATATAATTTGAAGTAACATGACCAGAATCGTTTGGCCGGGGTGTTTCTCTGTAAAGAAATATCAAGTTTATGTGGATGAAAAATATGGGTCAGTAAGTCTGCCTGATACCTCAGACGTAAAATAGAATTTGATTCAATGTAATACTTTGGCTGAAGCCTGATATTATTATGGGTCTACTGCACCACGAACCTAGCTGCACAAAGCTTTTGCACTAAATTTACGCGAAGTCAAATTGAAGTTGAATTAAGGACGGCCTTTTGTGTTAAGATTACAACAATAAGACCAATGCAAATCCTAACGCTAAGCCATATTTCGGAATTCTAAGCAAGCCCACGCCACCGGCTCCGTGTGAGCAGCATACCCCTTGCACTTGTACAATTGTCTTTGACATAACAATCGATGCGTCTAGGAGGAACATAAGAAAATGCGGAGGGGTATTTCGGGAATAGAAAACACGTAAAGCGATGGTGAGGGAATATAAACACTGCCGGGGCAGGAATTGGCGTAATGCTGAGGAGAGCATATTTGTCTGTTGACACAAATCTCCTGCCCTCGCCATCACAAGTACGCAGCCCTTCAACACACTCGTGCAACATCCTGCCCTTTGCACTGTTATGATTTGTATGAATATATAGGCCTATATATGCCCTATCACATGCGATAAAGGTAATATCCTGCTCGAAAAACAAAACACTTTTACGGTTCACCACGGAATTCTCTGTAAACCTGTCATCACGATTGGAATTTCACAAGCCGATATTTCTTTGCAAGTGGGATTGGAACTGTCATGCAATGCAATGTCAAAACAAGTCAAATAATGCAGTAATTACATATAGAGGGAACCATTTTATATCTCTCTTTCTCTCTCTGTCTCTCTCTCTCTCTCTGTCTCTCTCTGTCTCTCTCTGTCTCTCTCTGTCTGTATCTCTCTGTCTGTGTCTCTCTGTCTCTGTCTGTCTGTCTGTCTGTCTGTCTGTCTGTCTCTCTCCTAGCTCTCTCTCTCTCTCTCTCTCTCTCTCTCTCTCTCTCTCTCTCTCTCAGAGACAACTTTCACGGTTCACTCTGAAATTCTCAGTTTACCAGTGATGGCGATTGGAATTTCACAAGCCTATATTTCTTTGCAAGTGAGATTGGAACTGTCATGCACTGTTGTCAAAACAAGTAACATAATGTAGTAATTACATGTAGATCGAGGGGACCGTTTTCTCTCACTCTCTCTCTCTCTCTCTCTCTCTCTCTCTCTCTCTCTCTCTCTCTCTCTCTCTCCCTCTCTCTCTCATACTTTCTCTCTCTCTCTTTCACACACACACACACACACACAGACACACACAGACACACACACACAGACACCCACACACTAACACACACACACATACACACAGACACACACACACAGACACCCACACATACACACACATACACACACACACGTACACACACACACACACACACACACAGACACAGACACACCTTCTCTCTCTCTCTCTCTCTCTCTCTCTCTTTCTCTCTCGCTCTCCCCCCTCTCTCTCTCTCTCCTCTCTCATCTGCTTCACACGTGTCTTACCTTGGCAATGAGCTCACAGCTTTTTCCCTTGATAATTCTGTTTATGTTGAACATGTTAGGAGCACATGTGCTCATCGAGTCAGTTGAAAAAGGACGTGTGATGTTTTTGCTGGTACGGATTGCACATGCCACATGTCTCTGGATATCTGTGAGCGCAGCGATAATTCTTTTAAAAGCAGCATTCATTTCAATTGTTCAACACGATTACTGTCAAGACTTGAAAGTACTGTACTTTTCTTCCCGTCAAAACCATCTTGTGAATCACATCACAGGACAAGAGAAAGAGTTTCCTTCCACCTACAACACCTACATACCAACACTCGTTAACCTGGCTGCAGAGTAGGGATCAGTACTTGGTTTCGTTTTTCATGAATAGCACTCATGTAGGCCTATACCTAAGAAATCAATTCAGCAAGAACTACTCACTCTGCACAGGTGGGAGGCAGTCTGTTAATGTTGGTACAAGTCTGAATGAAAGTATGCACTTAAACTCGACAAACACCTCACGAGATCTGTGCCTGTTTACACGGAAAATAGAAGATAGCATTGATTTTTTTTCTCTGTATTATTTCTGTCAAATCTGTCAATTACGAGATATCATGTATTGAATGAGTTTTGAACGGAGTGACGTCATGTTTCAGACGTCATGTGTGCGTGCAACAACGTCAGAGGGCCCAGCCAGTACCGTATCGTCAGAGCTACCGTCGCGCCATCTACCGCCAGTCCATGCAGATGTGTGAAGGATTTAGGGTCTGCTCTCGGCTATCGTGAGTTGCGTTCAATTGTTTGTTTGTTAATTTGTTTGTTGAGCTGGTAATTAATCTTTCATTATTTCAATTGCTGATTCAATGACTTTCATTGGGAAATTAATTGACTGATCGATGGGTCAGTTACTGTCTTTCGTTCTTTCTTTCAGTCATCAAGTTGACTTATCCTATTCCAGGTTGGGGGACGGCCAATCATGAAGCAAGCTGGTTCTTTTGAAGACCATATTTCCACAGTTCGGACCCCTTTGAGTTCTCGTGTTTGAACGCACCCCTTCCGTCTGTCTGTCTGTCTATCTGTCTGTCTGTCTGTCTGTCTGTCTGTCTGTCTGTCTGTTTGTCTGTTTGTCTGTTTGCCTCTCTGTCTGACTGTTGTCTGTCTGTTCATTCTGTACACTAATGATGTATTCACTTTATGCAGACTAGTGTACCAGACAGCATACAGAACGGTGTTCCACGTGTAGATCAGGACACACGTTGTCTGTGTGTCTGGTTGTTTGTGTGGGTCTGTCTATATGTCTGTGTGTGTGTGTGTGTGTGTGTGTGTGTGTGTGTGTGTGTGTGTGTGTTTATTCTTTAGACTGATGGTGTATACACTGTGTGCAGACTAGCGTACCAGACAGCATACAGAACGGTGTTCCACATGCAGATCAGGACACACTTTGTCCAAGGCTGTTGTCCTGGATGGCAGCAGGCGGAGCCCCATGATACAGGTTGTAGCCAACGTGAGTACACTCTTCTTTTCATTTTGTTTGTTTTGTTTGTTTGTTGTGTCTATGGCAACGGTCGATGTTCAGAAATGTGTGTCAGCGTTCGGGAAAAAAAGCGCGCAACAGATCCTGTTGTCTAGCAGGGACGGATCCAGTGGGGTTTCCGGAAACACCTTCCCCAGCCTATAAAAAAAAGAAAAAAAAGAAGAAAAAAAAAAGATTGAAAACAAAGAAAAACTGATTCTGATGGCTCAGATTGCACCAGATTGCTCCATTTTCCTTGATTTTTATCAACATTTTTCCAGGGGGGCATGTCCCCGGACCCCCCTAGGAGCCGGCCGATGTCTCCTAAGTGACGGTTTTGGAAAGTAGTTGGGTAATTTGCTTGCTCGGGTTGCACCAGATCGATAAATTGTCCTTGCTTTCATCCAAATGTGTCTTCTTATATTTACTTTTTGGAAGGTGTACTAGGGGAAGTTTGGTGGCTCAGATTGCACCAGATTGCTCCATTTTCCTTGTTTTTATCAACATTTTCCGGGGGGGGGGGGGGGAATGAGGCATGCCCCCTGAAGCCCATAGGAGGTTCGAACGCTTCGCGCCCTCAACTAAACGCTTCGCGTCGTCGAATTGTCCCCAAAAGAAATTTGGAAACCCCCCCTTAAAATGATGTGATCGGCCTCTGTCTGGGCTGTGATATGGGATAAGAGCAGGACAAATCAAACCAGAATTGAACGGCCTGTGCAGAGCGGGAAGATTTTGTGGATTTTGGTTTTGTTTTTGTAACGTACACCTATGTCAATCAGAACAATTGTAAAATATTTTAATAAAATTATCCATTATTGGTATTTGTCCATGATAGAGATGAAAAGATTAGGGCAAAAGAAGTAAATTTTTCAACCCGTTATGTAGGCTGTTGATTTAAAAATGTAAGAATTTGATTGATAAAAGAAAAAAGACCTATGAAGAAGGATGCTCCCAGCCAAAAAAAAAAAAGAAAAAAAAAAAGGAAAAAAAGGCAAATAAGAAGGGTAGTAGCAACCTGCATGCAACTCAGGTTAAAAAGAAAAAAAAAAATCAGAACAATTATTTCATTCCAAATTCCCGACCTGCACAGCAGGCAAAGCTGTTAAGTTTTGGTATGTGTCAAAGTGGAAAGATGATCTCATCCCCTTAACAAGCTTGCACAGATCTGTGATGGTTGACATGCTTGCACGAGAAGGAGTGCATTTTTAACCTTGACTTGCACCTCCCCCCCCCCCCCCAACACACAATTTGTTCATTTGGTTTATTACTGTCATTTCTACCATCATGAAGATTTGTGTAATGTTGTATTGTTATGGCCACGTACATAAACTTTTGCTTGAGTTCGTGCCCTAGTTGCATATTTTCAATTGTGTCATGTCATATATTTTGAGAGAGAGAAAAAAAAATTCCTAAAACAGATAGACTGCTATCATGTTCCAAAATTCAGAAATAAAAAAAAAATAAAAAACCCCGACCATTCTTGTTTTTTAAAATTGTATTCTTTGGTGTATTTTTAATTAATAACAGTTTGGTTTTAAACCAATAGCATTGCGCCTTGGACTCTGACGTCTTGTGAGTGACGCGTATATAATGATGTTGCAGCGGTCTGCAGCAGTGAATGTGAGAACGGAGGCAAGTGCGTGGCGCCAGATACCTGTGAGTGTCCGGACGGATGGACAGGTCCCGACTGCCAGAAAGGTCAGTACAGTAAAACCTCCGAGTTGCGACAGTAAAAATGGCCATCAATCGGTCGATGGTTTTTTTTATTTTGTTATTTTTTTTTTTTTAGGTTGCCAAGCACATCATTGTGGGGCTTTTAATCAATACCATGCATCCGTCCACTCACAATTTATATTCATCCATCCTTCCATCCTGAACTCAGGTCAAAATGAGTTCGGCTCATTCTCTCCCTGACCGGACGCTATACAGTCCTACGCGAATCTATCAAAACAAAAATACAGAGTTATCTCCCATATGGTTTTCGCGAGCACTGATCTAAATTTGAGATCAGTGTTCGCGAGACGAAAATGATTGCAGATTGGCCGACTTCGACAGTGATCTCCGTTCTGTTCTTCACAGTTATGATAAAGACATCGTTCTAAGGTCAAAACAAGTCGAAATTTTGGGACTGCTGCCGGAAGGAGACCGTAATATATGGTTTCATCACTGTCAACTGGTTACAGAAAAAATCGTCTGCTCCACTTAGCACCGAAACCAAACGGTTGATTATCACGTGACACTTTTGCCATGTTTAGAGTTGTTTGCACAGTAAATACAGCCGCGAAAAATAGCTCGCTTAAAACTGTCTTACACATCAATTCCTTTGTAATTTAAAAATTACAAAACACCATGAAAAATCATTATCGACGATCGCGAATCTGCTTATATCAATAATACATTACAACAAGTCGCGTAAGGCGAAAATACAACATTTAGTCAAGTAGCTGTCGAACTCACAGAATGAAACATGAACGCAATGCAACGCAGCAAGACCGTATACTCGTAGCATCGTCAGTCCACCGCGCACGGCAAAGGCAGTGAAATTGACAAGAAGAGCGGGGTAGTATTTGCGCTGAGAAGGATAGCACGCTTTTCTGTACCTCTCTTCGTTTTAACTTTCTGAGCGTGTTTTCAATCCAAACATATCATATCTATATGTTTTTGGAATCAAGAACCGACAAGGAATAAGATGAAAGTGTTTTTAAATTGATTTCGAAAATTTAATTTTGAAAATAATTTTTATATTTTTAATTTTCAGAGCTTGTTTTTAATCCAAATATAACATATTTATATGTTTTTGGAATCAGAAAATGATGGAGAATAAGATAAACGTAAATTTGGATCGTTTTATAAAAAATAATTTTTTTTACAATTTTCCGATTTTTAATGACCAAAGTCATTAATTAATTTTTAAGCCACCAAGCTGAAATGCAATACCGAAGTCCGGGCTTTGTCGGAGATTACTTGACCAAAATTTCAACCAATTTGGTTGAAAAATGAGAGCGTGACAGTGCCGCCTCAACTTTCACGAAAAGCCGGATATGACGTCATCAAAGACATTTATCAAAAAAATGAAAAAAACGTCTGAGGATATCATACCCAGGAACTCTCATGTCAAATTTCATAAAGATCGGTCCAGTAGTTTAGTCTGAATCGCTCTACACACACAGACAGACAGACAGACAGACAGACAGACAGACAGACAGACAGACACACACACATACACCACGACCCTCGTCTCTATTCCCCTTCTATGTTAAAACATTTAGTCAAAACGTGACTAAATGTAACAAGTCGCGTAAGGCGAAATTACTACATTTAGTCAAGCTGTGGAACTCACAGAATGAAACTGAACGTAGTCCGCCGCTAGTGCAAAAGGCAGTGAAAGTGACGAGCCTGTTTGGCGCGGTAGCGGTTGCGCTGTGCTTCATAGCACGCTTTACTGTAGCTCTCTTCGTTTTAACTTTCTGAGCGTGTTTTTAATCCAAACATATCATATCTATATGTTTTTGGAATCAGGAACCGACAAGGAATAAGATGAAATAGTTTTTAAAACGATTTCAGAAATTTAATTTTGATCATAATTTTTATATTTTTAATTTTCAGAGCTTGTTTTTAATCTAAATATAACATATTTATATGTTTTTGGAATCAGAAAATGATAAAGAATAAGATGAACGTAAATTTGGATCGTTTTATAAACTTTTTTTTTTCTCACAATTTTCAGATTTTTAATGACCAAAGTCATTAATTAATTTTTAAGCCACCAAGCTGAAATGCAATACCGAAGTCCGGCCTTCGTCGAAGATTGCTTGGCCAACATTTCAATCAATTTGATTGAAAATTGAGGGTGTGACAGTGCCGCCTCAACTTTTACAAAAAGCCGGATATGACGTCATCAAAGACATTTATCGAATTTTTTTTTTTTTAAACGTCCGGGGATATCATACCCAGGAACTCTCATGTCAAATTGCATAAAGATCGGTCAAGTAGTTTAGTCTGAATCGCTCTACACACACAGACAAACAGGCAGACAGACAGAGAGAAAGTCAGACAGACAGACAGACAGACACACACACACACACACACACACAGACACACACTCACACACACACACACACACACACCACGACCCTCGTCTCGATTCCCCCCTCTACGTTAAAGCATTTAGTCAAAACTTGACTAAATGTAAAAAGCTCTAAATATGTAAAAAAAAAAATCGGTTTCCTTGCCAGACAAGGAAACTCAAGGCATCTTGTCAGGGAGAGAATGAGCCGAACTCATTTTGACCTGAGTTCAGGATGCCATCCTTCAACATTTACCACTCACGGAGATCTAGATCTCGATGTCAATTTTGTTTTACGCCCTCACGGGGAAACTATTTGGGGCATGTTCCCGGGTGTTACCCCGAATTTAGATGGGATACACAGGTGTAAGCGTGTTTAGGTGTACATAATCAACCACCTGCACTTATGGCAGAAGGACCGAGGTCTTTTACGTGCCACTGTGGTGGCACGGGGATGGGATATGGATAACGTCTTTGAGTCTACACATAAAGCTGGCCCATGTCCGTCCCGGCCTGGATTCGAACTCGTGACCCTAGGATCACAACTCCAGTGCTCTATCACCTGCGCTACCCCCCCCCCCCCCCCCATCAGTCGGTTGTAAAATGGAGGGGTCTTTGTGGAATTTTGATTTGCTTCAGATAAAACAGTCTGTTTTCATGCCGAAATAATACCTTCATCAAGAACTTTATTATCATAGCTTCATTATCATTAATTCGATTAACAAGGATTGTGTTGAAGCGACCGTGCTTTCTGTAGCCTAGTTTTTATGATGTTGCTTGTCTGAAACAGGAGATGATATATAAACGTTCAGATGTTCTCACAGATGAAGTTCAAGTATCTGGTGTCCATAAAAGCTGACGAATATGAGGGGGTAATAAGCATTAGAAGGTGTGCCAGAACGTGTCAGGTAGCTACGAGTGATCGTGTCAGAACTGATGACATTGTGACATGTGGTATCTTCAAGTGTATCTCTAGATATTGATGACATTGTGACATGTGGTATCTTGTATCTACAGATATTGATGACATTGTGACATGTGGTATCTTGTATCTCTAGATATTGATGACATTGTGACATGTGGTATCTTGTATCCCCAGATATTGATGACATTGTGACATGTGGTATCTTGTATCCCCAGATATTGATGACATTGTGACATGTGGTATCTTGTATCCCCAGATATTGATGACATTGTAACATGTGGTATCTTGTATCCCCAGATATTGATGACATTGTAACATGTGGTATCTTGTATCTCTAGATATTGATGACATTGTGACATGTGGTATCTTGTATCCCCAGATATTGATGACATTGTGACATGTGGTATCTTGTATCCCCAGATATTGATGACATTGTGACATGTGGTATCTTGTATCCCCAGATATTGATGACATTGTGACATGTGGTATCTTGTATCCCCAGATATTGATGAGTGTGAAGGGGGCAACAAGTGTCAACAGGTGTGTCAGAACTTGCCAGGTAGCTACGAGTGTTCCTGTCAGGACGGCTTCAAGATTGCCAAAGACGAAGTTTCGTGTTCAAGTGAGTATAGCCACAGGTTTTTTTCCTCATCATTTCTGTTTGAAAATGGATGTCGACAACAGCATTTCTTATGTTAACGTTTGCATCTTTTGAAAACCTTTGAAAATGTGAAATCAAAATCGATTCGGATTTATAACCAAACCATACTGTCTACCTGAATTAATACAACAAATAATTCTGATTCTGCACAAAAAGCAGGCAGGTTTGCTTATTTTTAGTATGTGTTCAAATGGAAGGGCGCATGCGCTCCTTCTTCTGCGTCAAACCTGGACACATCTCTGAAAGCTGACATGATCAATTACACGGGAAGGAATGTATATTTTTCTTCTTGTTGTTTTCTGGTTGATCACACGTACGTCTATCTTTAAAATTGGCAATCTAGTGGCTGCTCCGCCTGGCGTCTGGCATTATGGGGTCAGTGCTAGGACTGGTTGGTCCGGTGACTGGGTGAGACATGAAGCCTGTGTTGCGACTTCTGTCTTGTGTGTGGCGCACGTTAAATGTCAAAGCAGCACCGCCCTGATATGGTGGCCCTTCGTGGTCGGCTGGGCGTTAAGCAAACAAACAAACAAACAAACGTACGTCTATAGTGTCAGCCGTCAGCCCGGACAGCGAGACAAACAATACTGTCTTTTCCAGGTCCTTCTTACCTCTGTACAGCTGGCAGCGGAGGGGGACTGCAGTTGGCCACACGGTTTTTCCTTAGGCTTTCTAGGTTGGGGCATCTCTGGAGGATGTGGTCTGTGGTTTGATCCCCAAGGCCACATCTGAATGCAGAGGAGCGAACCAGCTTCATCTTTTGGAACATATGGGCATTCAGGCGGTTGTGTCCGGTGCGGAGTCGTATCAACACGACTTGCTCGTGTCGTGTAAGAAGATGGTAGTCATCTTTGCGCTTCTGGGGCTTAATTAAACGCTGCCTTGATGAGGGTCTTCTTCTCCGTGAAGCTGACGGCCGGGGTTGTTTGTTTGGTCTTTCTGTGCTCCGAGTTTGGCGAGCTTGTCTGCCTTCTCGTTACCAGGGGCCCCAGCAGTGGGCTGGAATGTATGTTTGAAAGTGCTGACGAAGTGTTTTGTGCGTGTGCAGTTTGTTTGAGCTGTTTGCCGGAGTTCAAAGACATGCAGACGACAATCTCCACACTGAACAACCGGGTGGAGGAACTGGAGACAGAGAAAGTAAGCCATTTATGCAGATACTTCTTTCATCAATGAGTCAGTGTCGAGGTAAGCAGTTCCTACTGCCATGGAGAGGTTCGCTGATGCGAAGACCGGACGCCATTTGACTATGAACATGCTTTCCAGGTCATGTTATGGCTGTGTCGATGTTCAGTCTGTGTGATTACATTTTCCGTCATCGTGTTCGCATGGACAGTTAAGTTTTCTCGGTTTATCTATTCCATCCTCATTTTAGGTGGCGAAAAAGTGGACAATGAAATAACAAATTTAGCGAGAGCAAAATAACACCCATGTGATAACGAACAGCTGACAACATACTCAACAGCGCAAGATATGAGCACAATTGAAGAAATAACAAAGTTCCCATGTCGTAATCTTCAGCATTGTGTTGTGACGTACAGGAGCTACTGATGGGCAATCTGACGTCAATGGTCACGCATTATGACGAAGTCATGGACCAGATGCAGGCCGCACAAGCCGCTGCAGTGACGTCATCGCCAGTGACGTCACAGGAAGACGAAGAGGATTACGGCGACATCAACCTTGCGGGCAACGTGATGCCAGGGTTTGACCGACTAGCGTCGCTTAGCAACCAGATTTCTTTACTGGAGGAGAGAATGGCAGATTGTAAGTAAAGTATTCCTGACTGAATGCGAAATAATTATTGTTCTCATTTCCAGTTAGGGCTGTTCCTATAGCTACTCTGTTTAGAGATCTGATAACCAAAGGGAAGTAAGCGCTCTAGATGCATATGGCATGTGTAATGGAGTAAGCGAGAGGTATCAGGAACCAATCTACCAGCACCTGAGAGAATTTAAAAAAATGTCGCTTGTTTATTTCAATGCTTGTTATTCTCTCAGGTGCCAGGAGATTGGTTCCGAATAACTCTCACTTACTCCATGACATATGTCGTAAGCATCTAGATCGCTTACTTCCCTTTGGTTATCACGTCTTTACTTATTTATTTTATTGTCTCTTCATTTTTGTTGTTCTTCGCGTTCTTCTTAACCCAATGCGCAGGAGGATAAAAGGACTGTTCGTCTATTTGGTTAATACTTACTTTCATTTATGCCACAGTCTAATTCTTTATTTGTGTGAAAAGTTCGCTTCTTTTTTTTTCTCTCTTTCTTTTTTTTTTTTTTTTCGTTTAACATGGACAATCTTCGAAAATCTCTCTCTTCTCGCTCACTCTCTCCCACCCCTCCCTCCGCTCTTTCTCTACCTCTCTCTCTCTCGCACCCTCCCCTTTCCCCCTCTCTCTCTCTCTTCCTCTCTCAATCTCTCTCTCTCTCTCTCCCTCTCTCTCTCTCTCCCTCTCCCTCTCTCTCTCCCTCCCTCACTCTCCCTCCCTCACTCTCTCTCTCTCTATTACCATGGTTGTGTTTAAATGGATTAATAATAATGATATATTTTGCTGTTCGTCATAATTGTTTTCATCATTGGTTCACCTTAGTTAATACATTGACATTTGCAACGAGTCATTTACAATAGCATGATAGTACTGGGTTTCTCAGTCAAAAAGCCGAATGGAGAGCTCTCTTTCAAATATACAATTTGGGTCAAAGCCTTCTCCGTATTTGTATATACTTATTGACATTTTTGCAACAAGCAGAATAAAGTTAATATTTCTTATAGTTTGGTCCTGTTGCTTGTTCGGTTGGAAACCAAATAAAACGTCAGTTTCTTTTAATTTTATCTGTGAACCTGTTTTTATATAGATTTGCTTTTCTACGTTCTTCCAAAAAAGTGATATTCTTGGGCATTTAAAGAAAAATTTTTCAATGAAATCAATATCTCCACACAGACTACAGCGATTGTTTTCACGTTTTTTTCATTTTGTGTAGTAAGATATTAGTGGGGTAGATATTATGCAATATCTTCCAGTGAAGTAGCCTTAGTCGCTCTTCCTTGGTGCAGTTGTTTGCTATCATCCAATGATTTCTTTCTATTTTATAATATAGTTATATTTATTCATCCAAAAATGTATTGAGCAAGGAGTATTTGCTTTTTGTTTGGTAAGTAGTGATCTAAATTTTTTGGGAGTCCAGTTTTTAATAGATTGGGGTTCTAGAGAGACAGTCGCTTTTTGAGTTTGGTTATTGTCAGCTCGCAATGATTGCGCAATGAGCGCGGTTCGCATTGCATTATAATCAAACAGCATTTTTTTGGCAGTGTAGAGCAGTTCAACCCATATGGCAGGAATGTCAAGGGTACATATTTAAATATACAGGCAAAAATATAAAGTTAAGCTGCGAAGAGGCTCTTTTTGGGTATTTCACACGTGATATCCCCAGAGAGAAAACCTTCATAATTAATCACCTTATATTGATATCGAAAATGTGCGTAAGCCAGTTTAAGTACGGAAATCCAAAAACTAACATGAAGATCTTATTTCAGAACCAAGCTCGACTTCGAAATCTCTAGTAAAATTGAACTGTGTATAAGAATATAGATAACTAGTAGTATTGTGCTGTTAATGTAAAGTTATTTATATATGCGCTGTATGATGTTGTGCTGAAAACTAGTACTGTAATTGGATTAATTAACTTGTTATGTATTGTCCCGCTGAAAATGTATTATATAACAGAATTATGGGAACAACAACAACAACAACACACACACACACACACACACACACACACACACACACACACACACACACACATATGCACATACACGCAAACATTAGTTAAATTGTTGTTGAATTAAAAAGTAATTTAATGGAAATGTAACCTGTAATGTAAAAGAAAAAAAAAAAAAAGAAAAAAAATAATCAAACAGCAGAGCAGGGTAGCCCCCGATTTGTTCTGCAATACGTGCGAGTGGTAATAATCCCTCGTCTGTCCATATATCTTGGACGTAATTTATGTATGCATTTGTCCATCTCTTGGAGAACAGAGGTCTATTTCTGTACATTATCTCTTTGCTATTCCAGAGACAGGTATATTTGAATTCAGTATTGGACAGGTATATATTTCTGAATTCAAGCCATTTAATTTAAGTTCGCTTCTTGTTTGCTTTGAATGATGATACAGACCATACATTAATATTATATCATACGTGTGTTTCAGGTACCTGTGAAAATTACGGCCGCAACCCAAGGTAATGGTCGACCCTGCAAACTACGTCACGACTACCGGATCCGGAAGTTGGTCATACATTTGCATAAAGTGCAGTCAAATGACGTCCAATGAGTGCTTTGATCCGGCGAATGAAGGCAGTCCCATCGTGGATGATAACAGTGTAAGAATGAAGTGCTCTATGTATGTGGTGGCGGACAAGCGTGTTTTTAATAACTTGTGTTAACACTAGAAAGAGAAAGCAGGGTTGTTGCTGGGATATACTTTATTCGACAGATTCGCCAAAGTGGCCATGCAAATGTTGGCATTTTGAAAACTTGTCCAACAGTCCTTTATGTCGACTTTCCCATCACATTAAAACAGCTGTCGGCAGTTCTGATGAACTTACTGGAAAGGTTTCGTCGATTTGAAATAAATGTACCGTTTCGCCGACACTCTACTCCAAACCACATGCCCGAAGAAAACACTATAGCCTCGCTCCCTTCAGGTGCAGTCAATGCTGCCCCCAAAACACTTGGCTACAAAGAAATAGACAAACAGATCGAGAAACTCAGACGTTCAGCTGTAACCAAAGGACATATTAAAACCACTGAACCAGTCGGGTCGCATTGGCGGCCTCGCCAGGCTTTTCTCGATTCAATATTTGTCAGGCCAACAGTGTTGTACTCAGGTGCCAAGGAAACGTTATAGATGTGTGAAATGGCAGAACAATGTGAGATAGATCTGCCTTCTTTGATGACTTAAGCGACGACAACGCCTTCTGTTTAAAGACATGTCCGAAACTTTGTGATGTGTTTGACTGCTGACAGAACAGTTTGAAAATGGATTCCGGCGAAAGCACGGGCACCTTACATGCCGAGGCTTAAGCTCTCAGTGGTGCATGCAAATGAAAACTACTTTAAAATTTGTCTCACTGTCAGCCGGGTGGATTCACTTAAAGAAGCTGGCCTTGACAACCTCCTCCTTAAAGGTCGTAAATTTGAAACTATAATTCGACGGGTCTGATTTTTCTGGTCGAACTTTCCTCCACTTGGTGTGTTAGTCTCAGAGAAAGAACGAAAAATCAACGCGAGTGATGTGTATGTAAATATGGCTTCGTGTTCGCTTTTGACCAAATCCAAAAAAACAAGAAAGGTATCATGTTGGAACGTTTCATCATTGACAAAACAAAACGTTACGTCCACAGACAAGTTTTTGCTGTGTGTCAACGATGACGAAAACGAAAGACCAGCGACAGGAACCAATTTGCTGCAGTGTGCCGGTGCAAGGAACTCCAGTTCTTAGTATCGTCAAGTAGTATAGATATATACACGTGACGATTATCAATCCTCGAGGACTGTCACTCTTCTTCACGGGAAACCTGTGTAATCTGAGCAAGTGAACGATAGACAGTGCAAGAAATTGAGAGACCACTCTCGGAACATTCATTTACCTCTTGACTGGCGGAGAAATGAATTTAACAAAAAATCAGATAAAAGATTCTGTAACAGAGCTTCCCACAGATACTCTGCCTAGAGGGTCCCCTGCCCAAATTATAATTTGTGGCGGGTTCAAGGACCCCCCCCCCCCCCCCCCCCACCCCTCAGCGGAATGGTAGAGGGTCACAAAACCAGGATGACTTTTGGAATTGATTTGAGACGAAAAGTGTGATTTGTCATATCGGTTAGATTTACCCCGTAAATTCGCATCAGTACAGAATCATGTACAGCCACGGCAGAAAAAAAACGTCGCGTCTTCGAAATCCACCCAAGTGTATGTTCTTGTGCATTCTGTATGGAAACTATCAGCAGATTAAAATCTGAATGTCAGTAGCGACAGTATGCATTATAACGCAAATTTAATGTTTTTTTTCGGATTCTGGTGCGTATAGGATGCAGGGACGCACCGTTTAGGAAGCCCTGATATACATACAAGATATACATCTTTCGGATGAGACGAAAAACCGAGGTCCCTTCGTGTACACTACATTGGGGTGTGCACGTTAAAGATCCCACGATTGACAAAAGGGTCTTTCCTGGCAAAATTGTATAGGCATAGATAAAAATGTCCACCAAATACCCGTTTGACTTGGAATAAAGGCCGTGAAAGGTGAATGCTCGCCTAATAGGCTACTGAGCTTTACTGGCCGATGTGAATGCGTTATATATTGTGTGTAAAAAAATGTCTGTTTGTCTGTCTGTCTGTAAAAAATTCCATTTCAAACGGCAGAAATTAATATGTAAGCGCCTAGGGCTATATCTAGATTAGGCGCATAAAAATGATCACAATAATAATAATAATAATAATAATACAAGCCAGCACAAACAGCCCAAAACCGAGAAAAACGCTTTCAAGGGAGGCAACCCAGCATGTGTGCAAGTCAAAGAACAATTCACAGCGGTGGTTTCCCTTGTCATAGTAAGGATTCTTGGTGATGTTGTGGGTACGTGGGTAATACCTATTCTGGAAGTTGTGATTCAAGGGGTTAACATTGTAAAAAAAAAAAAAAACGCGACTACTGTGCTTATTGCCATAGAGCCAAGGTTAGCTGGCATACGTGACATGGGAACCCGTCATCACATTGACACGACAATCCTTCATTGGATGAATCTGATTAGGCCACAAAAAAGTCTGTTTACGGTAACATAGGCCCAAAAAATAGGGTCGGTAGGTTGGGATTGTTTTTTTTTCTCCCCAAAAAACATATTTGTAAGTTATTTTGCCCAAAAACAAAGCCTTTTTTAATTTTTTTTCCCAAATGCCCCCAAAAAGTCTCGGGTTGCGCGAAAAAATAGGGTCGGTTGGGATACCGTAAACAGACTATTTATTTTTTTTTGAACATGTTTGAGAAAAATTGAGATCGTATATCAGCGACAAGCCACATAGACCAGTAAAATACAATCAAGATTATTTCGAATGGTTTCTATTTTTGTAAGTATGTTGAGAACAGAATCTTCTGATGTTTGTGAATCCCTTTTGCATTGCATATTTTATTTTATTTTCTGATGACAATATTATTTTGTGCTGCTTATTTTTTTTGTTAAAGTTTGACATTGTGAATGGTCGTTTTTGATGGGCAAATGCTTTTGTGAATATGTTTTTGCTCTGCACCAAATTATTTCCTTAAAATAACTCGTCAACCCCCCCCCCCCCCCCCCCCTCCCCTCCCCCCCTCTCCCCAAAGCCGTTTGATTTCCTAGCACATCATCTGATTTTTAGCAGATGCCCTTTCTCCCACGCAGTGTAGAGTGCACGTAGTATAAATGTATAAGCACAAGGGGAAAATACTAAGTTTACTTCTCTACTTGTATAATACAGTATGCCTGTTGTTAATTGTTTAATTTGTTGCCCCACAGTCTATGTTACATCTTCGTTCTGTTTTAGATCTGTACGCTTTTATGTGAGTTCTGTTTTATTGTCAGATTTTGTATGTGTAACTATGTGTCTATTACTTATCTTACGTGGTTTTTTTCCATCTTTTTAAAAACAATTTTTCTAGATTATCTTATATAACTATAAGTGGTGTTTTTAATGCTTGTATGTTATTTCTTACGAGAAAACTTTTTATATGTAAAATGTTAAATTTTAATGTCTATTGTAAAGCGCCATGAGACTGCCATTCGGCGGTGAACAGCGCTATAAAAGAATGTTTTATTATTATTATTATTATTATTATTTATGCTCTACCACAACTGCTTTGCGTTATTTAAGAGTAGATGTTTTGTGTTTGATATGTTTACTTCTTCTGAATAAATGTGTTATTGTGCGCAGTATCCATATAAATATAGACCAAGGTACAATTGTACATAACGACAGAAACCTGTCCTGGTGTTAGTTAATATTGTAACAGGCGATACAACAGAGTTTAAGAAGCCTTGCCACTCAACTTCATTTTTTTGCGGTATGGGGGGTGGGGGCGGGGGCTGGTATTCATTAGCCAGACGTGTTTTTTGGTGTGCAAGCTAAACTTTGAGGGCATTCAAGCATAATTTCTCAAATCGTAATGAGGCAGAGCGCTATTTGAAGATCTGATAGACAAAGGGAAGTAAGCGCTCTAAATGCATACGACACGGCCTTTTCTTGATCAAATTTGGATTTTATAAACAAGGAGAAAAAAACTTGTTCACCGGCAACTCATTATTTACCACACCAGTAACATTTGTCTACATTTCACATCAAAAGTGTCCTGTTCGAGTAAAACAATGTAACCGAGTGCCAATTTCTTAGCCTTATAAAAACTGTTATGCAAACCCGAAGGTTTCCATGAACATACAGACAATCGGAAACCACCAGACCCCATCACAAACAAAATTCCACAATCCACCGGTGTTGACTTAAAGGCCAACAACTCGGGTGCAGAGTCTGCTGTGAAAGGAGCGGTAGCCTCCCCTGTCACTACAACTATACACACTTCCCGCCTCAAGTTTTCCGTGCCACCTCCTCTCGGTAGGCCTATCCTCCTCTTATATCTTTCGCTTCCAATCCTCTCGCGCCATTCTAAATCAGGCTATGTTTGTATGTGCGCCTACTTGTTCTCCGACAATGCCATGATATTACAGATTGGACATGCTTCATTTGGTGTGCATTTGTTTTTTGCTTATCGAATAAATGATGTTTGATGAGCAACATGGGAACATTTAGTCAGCTAATTCACTGTAGAAATGGCGAAGCATTGAGAAATGTGGCTCGTGTGTTAGACACTGAATAAAGTGTATCTCTTTAGCTCAAGTGTTTGTGTTTGTGTGCTTGTGTGTGTGTGTGCATGTGTGTGTGTGTGTGTGTGTGTGTGTGTGTGTGCGTGCGTGTGCGTGTGTGTGCGCACGTGTGTGTGTGTGTGTGTGTGTTTGTGTGTGTGGGCGGGCGGGCGTGCGTGCATGCGTGCATGCATGTGTGTGTGTGTGTGTGTGTGTGTGTGTTTGCGTGTGTGCGTCCGCGCGCGCTCGCGTGTGTGTGTGTGTGTGTGTGTGTGTGTGTGTGTGTGCGTGCGCGTGCGTGCGCGGGTACTGGGGGAGATACTGAGTATCGCTGGTACTAGTGTAGCTGCAAGCGGCTGCTTACGTGCAAACCGTACTAGAGTGCTTGTATGCGTGTTTGAGTGCATGAGCACCTATGAAGCAGAGCTTTATCACACGCCAATGATTAGATGACGTGTGAGGTAAATGACGTCACGGAAGAAAAAGAACTCGGGAGCAGAAAGGCAGTGAATGGGACAAGCAATTCAACTTGTCTCCAGCCATGCATGGAGACAAAGAACAGAAGCCAGCATGGATAAGACGACGGAATCGTGCGAGGTAAGCTTTGATGTGATACGGTGTGTACCTGAGACATGAGAACGGGTGATTCTTGTCACTGTAGATATTTGAGAATGTCTGAACGAGGTGGAAGAAAGAGGAGAAGAAGAAGAAATTGACGACGACAAAGAAAAGGTAATAGAACAAAAATACGACGACGGTGACGACGACAACAACAACAAAAACATCATCGCCAACAACAACAACAACAACAACAACAACAACAACAACAACAACAACAACAACAACAACAACAACAGGAATTACAACAACCACAACAACAACAGGAATTCGTAAACTTTTTACTGCTAGTTTCTTGATGTTGATATAAGTTGGACAGGTTGATGCCTCATTCAAACAAGAATCAAAGATGCTAGACTTGAACTTGGAAAAGTGTTGTCTTGAGTTGAACAGAGTTAAAACATAGGCCTACCAGAGCACCTTCTAACCATTCCAACATTGAGAAGAAAAACAAACAAGGAACGTTTAATTTATGACAAAATAAAGCAAAAACTGAATCACTATGCTCTGTAGTGCTGTTTATAAGTTACACGTAAGGGCAGTGTTGAGTTTGTAGAGCACTGAGCGTGTGATCCTCGGGTTCAAATCCAGGCCGGTACCGGACACAGGTCAACGTCAAGTGATGATTCAGAGACGGTGCCAATGCCCCACCAGTGGCAGGTTAACAACCTCGGTCATTCTGATTACACCTTAACACCCACACCGAGAAAAAGGGACGAGAATTATTAAGCAATGAGGTAATAAAGTAAGACATGAAAAGAACTGATACTAGTAAATAAAACATTCTTGTTGAAGACAGCAATGTCAAAGATTATGAAAATGACGAATATGTTTTTTTTCAGAGCACCCTCTAAACACTACACGTATCGGTATGAAATCCAACAAGATCTAACATTCTAAATTTGGAACGTTTAATTTATGACAAAACAAAACATTATTACAAACTCAAAACAAAACAAAACAAAGCACTTCTATGACGCCATCATGTATCGGTATCTTCGAATGTCATCAGGTATCACGTGAATACACCACGTGCCATCATTCCGTATTTTCATCATACCATCCCGAAAAAGGCGCTGCAGAAATATTGATTAAGAACGTACCAAATCTGGTAACTGGTGTGTCTTCTTTTTGTTTCAATATTTTTTCGTTTAACCGCTGCTTACACTGCAGACCCACGGGCCATCTCTGATGCGTAGCGGCGAGGCAGCAGAGAACTGCTGGGCGCACTTCCATGACGCCATCGTGAAGGGCAAGCTGACCCACTGCCATGACCTCCTGACCTCCAGCACGTGCAGCACGAACCAGTGTCTGGGGACCTTGACCCCTGCACAGCGCCTTCAGCACCTAGACGCTATTGCCTTCAGCAAGCTGAGGACCACCTCGCTGCACATGGCCGCTCTCTACAGGTATGGGACCTGTGCAGGGGCGGAACAGTTAGTTTGTTAAAAAAGGGGGGGGGGGGGGGTTGCACTTAGAATTCAAAAGAGTAAATCGAAGGCGCGCAACGCGGCCGAGACGAGAGATAGCCCCCCCCCCCACCCCGAAATGTTTTTGTCCGAAGAAGTAAAATGGTGCTATCTGGTGCCATCTGAGCTTAGAAATTGCCACGGAATCATCTCACCAAATCCCACGTGCACGTGCACCCTGTTTCCATACGCGAATTTAGCTGCCCTTGGAAAGTGGCTCGAACATGAGGCCTGCGAGTCTAGAAATAGAAGGACAGAGTTGTGTACAGAGAAGACAAAGAAAACGGAAAGAACAAACTATTCGCGCATTCAGACACAGAAAGACGTCATAAAGAATGCGATGCTTTAAAAGATACAGACTGTGACGTCATTCCCACATACCGAGACGTCATTCTCAGTTGTTCGGTCACTTCCGTCACAGAAGTAGATCTCTCCACACTCATGACCGATGTGGTTAACCTTGTCAAACTTCTCAAAGCGTGAGTACGCAAAACGTGTTTGTTCTCTCCTCTGTTGAAGCTGTGATACATAAATGCTATTCAGACTTGGCGTGAATGTAGTTTGTTCTTTTCGGTTTCTTTGTCTTCTCTGTCTCATGATCGAGCCACTTTCCACGGGTAGTTAAATTCGCGTATGGAAACAGTATTGTCGTCTGGGGTGGCGTTTGCAGTATTCTCAGTGTTGAAGAAATTGTAGAGAGAAGAAACGATAACAGCGGGAGAAAGGAAAGCCATGTGTGCATTTTTGGGCTTTTGAAAGGGCGATTGCGAATATGATTCCGTTGTTGTCATACTCGGAAACGTGTAACATACAATCTTGCACACGTTTGCTTTCTTTAGAAGCTAAGAAGGAACGTAAAGAAGGAAAGCATGAGACATTAGGTGGTATACTTGTCAACTGTTGTGTCGATCTTTTCGTTACGAATTCAAATATCTGACAAATTTAGAACCTGTTTGCCACACTATTAAAGATGATTCATAGAATGTGGCTGTGGAAAAGCTGAATTGCTTTGGCGATGTGCAGACGACCAGACTTCGTGAAGCTGTTGCTGGAGCATGGCTGTATGGCGACCGTGATGGACGGCTTTGGTCGTGTGCCTGCAGCCGTGCTGTTGGAACACTGGCCTCGTGTCTCCTTCCCCACCACCACCTCCACCACCACCAACACCACAACCACCCGCTTCCCCAACAGGGAGGACCGCGCGCACAACAGCGACACGCTACTCCAGCTGTGGGCTGGCCGAGACCCCTGTCCGCAGTCGCGGCCCGCTCTCGTCGGCAACGAGGCTGGCCGAGACATGGAGCTGTTCCGCCAGCAGGTGTCGACGTGGAGAGCGCGGTCCGCACTATGTCTCAAGCTACTGCTAGACCACGGCCTGCAACTCAACGACGTGGCTGACCGCAGGCGGGCGTCCACCCTTCTGCACATAGCGGCTCGCCACGACCTGGTGGACGTCATAGAGATGGTGGTCAGGTCGGGGAACCAAGAATCACGGGCCGCTGTCGGCGCTGGGCACATGTTGGAGGTCTGTGAAAACTGCAAAGCGGCGGAGGAGGGTGTTGAAGATCCCCAGCAAGACACAACCCCGCCTATCCCTGGACAGGCTCCGGGCAGCAGGACCTTGCCCGGGAGGGTCAAGCGGGCGGTGGTGCGTCACGTCCGGTCAGCTATGGACAGGTCGCATGACTGCATGTCCGGCTGGCGGTGGTCGCAGAGCAAAAAGAACGGACTCTCCACCAGACAGCCCAAGAAAGCAGCTTCCGACACCAGTTTGGAACAAACGCGCAACAGAGAGAGCGATGGATCTTCAGCCCTTGGTGAGTCTCACAGCATGGAGAGGGAAAAGTTAACAGCCACTGGACAACCCGGACCGTCAACAAGCAGCTCAGCCCTGGAAGGAAACAGTGAGAAAGACAGCACTCTGGGCAGGGAAGGGAGCAGTAGGAGAGACAGTGCGAGGATAAGGAGAAGAGGAGCAAGTGAGAGAAGAAGTGGAGGAACAGGTGATCGAGGAAGTGCTGGGATTGTGGAAGGAGGCAGACGGTTAGACACAGGACGAGGTAGGGAAAGAGAAACCAAGAGAGGTTTTGCGGGAGGCTGCAAAGAAGGCAATACTACATGCTTCGTGCAAGGTAAGGACAATGGTTACAGGCAAAATAACGAAAGAGGTTGCAAGAAAGTTAGTAATGCAGACTGCAGGCAAGACAACGAAAGAGGTTGCAAGAAAGTTTGTAATACAGACTGCAGACACGATATCAGAAAAGGCTGCAGGCAAGGAGATGCGGGCTGCGGACAAGACATTTGCAGACGCAGGAGGCAAGATAGCGACAGAGGCTGCAGACAAGATGATACCGGAGGCCGCACACAAGTAAGTAGCGACAGAGCCTGCAGACAAGACAGCGACAGAGGCTACAGAAGCTGCAGAAACTCCACAGCAAGCAGCAGCGGCGCAAGGCAGGGCAGCGGAGAGACACGCTTTCCAGTAGACCTGGAGGTCCGCAACGGCACGGCCAAAACCCCGCTAGCAGTGGCTGTGGACAGGGGCTCCCTGCACGCCGCCCACTGCCTGCTGTCTCACGGGGCAAACGTCTTCACCGTGGACTTCTACGGCCGCTCCCTCCTGCACTACCTCAGCGAGCGTGACGTCAGCTTCGACCTGTTCCTGCGTGACGTGGTGCGGCAAGGGGTGGACGTGCACAACACGGACAACGGGGGCAATACCGCGCTGCACGTGGCGGCCTACATGGGCAATGTCAGCAAGGTGAGCTGGTGTGTGTGGATGAGGGGTGGGGGGTGGGGGTGGTTGGGGTGGTGTGAAGGGTTGGGCGAGGGGTGGAAGTGCATAACAGGGACAACGGGGGCAATACCGCGCTGCACGTGGTGGCCTACATGGGCAATGTCAGCAAGGTGAGCTGGTGTGTATAGGGATGGGTGTGTGGGGGGTGAGGGTGGGGCGAGGAGAGGGCTGTCTGTGTGATTGTGTGTGTGTGCAGGGCTCCACACGGACGCCTCACCTAGAGGGTCCCAGGACCCCCACTTTGAATTTGAAGAGGGTCCATGGACCCCCTCATTAGAGTTTTAGAGGATCCGAACACTCCAGGGGCCTCAAAGCCCCCGGTGAACTGCTAACACTTTGTGATGACGAGTAGTGTTCTATGATGAGTTGTTTGTTGTTGACATATTCACAAATATTCCAGACACATCAACAACAACAACACGCACACATACACACGCCAGCCTGGCATATTGGTGCTTGCACTAAGCTGACGACTACTGTCTGAAAATGTTACATACGATACGCACGAGTACGTAAATATAGTGCGTCCCGGGACCCGCTGGTTTTATGATTAGTGCGTCCCTGGACCCCCTCAACACATTTCTAGTTCGTGTTTTTGGCTTCTAGTGCGTATAGAATGCCCTGGTGTGTGTGTGTGTGCGTGTGTGTGTGTGTGTGTGTGTGTGTGTGTGTGTGTGTTTGTGTGTGTATATTTACAAAGCTAATCGAGGTCAAGGTTTTTGATAGAGCCATCTATTGGAGAGGAGGAGAGAAGGATTGTTGAGATGCTCAACATCTAGAGCTTACCAAAGCTAATCGAGGGCGTGGTTTTTGATAGAGCCATCTATTGGAGAGGAGGAGAGAAGGATTGTCGATATATATGTGTGTCTGTGTGTGTGTGTGTGTGTCTGCGTGTGTGTGCCTGTCAGTGTGTATGTGTGTGTGTGTGTGTGTGTGTGTGTGTGTGTGTGTGTGTGTGTCAGTGTGTATGTGTGTGTGTGTGCGTGTGTGAGTCTGCATGTGTGTCTGTGTGTTTGTGCCGGCTTGCACGCATGCCGTTTGCGTATGTGTGAGTTGGGTGTGTGAGAGTGCGTGCGTGTCTGTGAGTGTAGCGATCATTGACCTTAAAGTAACCCAAAATACCCGTTTCAAATCCAGGTACGATTCCTACTCGGCGTGGGGGCCTCACCTGACCGCACCAACATGGCCGGTAAGACCCCGCTCTACCTCGCCTTCTTGCGTAGAGACCCTTCGGCAAGGGAGATCATCCTTCTCTTTCTGCTAAGCAGCTTGGCGGTCAGGACGCGCGACAAGCTGGATCGTCTCCCCTTGTTGTTGCAGCACGAACACAACGCGGACAGCCAGGAGGCGCTGGAGCAGCTTGAGAGCACGTGCGACACGCTGCTCAGACGTTGTGTGGTCAGTGTGCGGAGAGCGTTGGGTTTGTCGCGTCTGCTGGACATGTCCGAGTTGTGCCCCCTGCCCTGTCCGGTTTTCGTGCAGCGCGCCATCTATGGGGAGGAGGAGAGAAGGTTTGTTGAGATGCTCAACATCTAGAGCTTACCACAGCTAATCGAGGGCGTGGTTTTTGAAAGAGCCATCTATTGGAGAGGAGGAGAGAAGGATTGTCGAGATGCTCAACATCTAGAGCTTACCAAAGCTAATCGAGGGCGTGGTTTTTGAAAGAGCCATCTATGGGGAGGAGGAGAGAAGGATTATTGTGATGCTCAACAACTAGAGCTTACCACAGCTTATCGAGGGCGTGGTTTTTGAAAGAGCCATCTATTGGAGAGGAGGAGAGAAGGATTGTTGAGATGCTCAATATCGAGGTCGTGGTTTTTGAAAGAGCCAACTATTGGAGAGGAGGAGAGAAGGATTGTTGAGATGCTCAATATCGAGGTCGTGGTTTTGAAAGAGCCAACTATTGGAGAGGAGGAGAGAAGGTTTGTTGATATGCTCAACATGAAGAGCTTTCCACAGCTTATCGAGGTTGTGGTTTTTGATAGAGCCATCAATTGGAGAGGAGGAGAGAAAGATTGTTGAGATGCTTAAAGGCACAGTAAGCCTCCCGTAAACCATCACAGAGCTGTCTGAGCGTCTACATACAGTACAAGCATACTTCCATTTGAACGCTCACCGAACGGGAACATCCTGGCTGCTTTCTGTCGAGCGTGAGAAATTTTCAAAGAATTTATTTTCGTGGACTTAGTCTTCTACAACAATGGCGCCTTGTTTTGGTGCTGGACGGCTGTTATGATACCGGAAATCACGCCCGGACAGTAAGCCTCCCGTAAACCATCACAGATACTGTCAGGCTTTTACACACAGTACAAACACCCTTCCATTTGAACGCTCACCAAACGGGAACATCCTAGGTGCCCTACGTAAAGAGCGAGCAATTTTTGAGTCACTTGAGAAAAAGTGACTCTATGTAATCGGTCAGTGTTAGTCTGTCCGGCCGGCCGTCCGGCCGGCCGGCCGTCCGGCCGTCCGGCCGGCCGTCCGTAGACACCACCTTAACGTTGGACTTTTCTCGGAAACTATCAAAGCGATCGGGCTCATATTTTGTTTAGTCGTGACCTCCAATGACCTCTACACTTTAACGATGGTTTCGTTGACCTTTGACCTTTTTCAAGGTCACAGGTCAGCGTCAAAGGAAAAATTAGACATTTTATATCTTTGACAAAGTTCATCGGATGTGATTGAAACTTTGTAGGATTATTCTTTACATCAAAGTATTTACATCTGTAGCCTTTTACGAACGTTATCAGAAAAACAAGGGAGATAACTAGCCTTTTCTGTTCGGCAACACACAACTTAACGTTGGGCTTTTCTCGGAAACTATAAAAGTGACCGGGCTCAAATTTTATGTGAACGTGACTCATTGTGTTGTGAATAGCAATTTCTTCCTGTCCATCTGATGCCTCATATAATATTCAGAACTGCGAAAGTGACTCGATCGAGCGTTTGCTCTTCTTGTTAAAGAATTAATTTTGCAGATTGTCTCGAACACTTTTTGGACCCATCCTGAACTCAGGTCAAACATGAGTTACTTCCCTTCGGGTCTCATTCTATCGATGTAAACTGGCGATGGCATGAATCGATGATTATCAAAATGTTTTTGGACCGTGGTGCATTTTTGCGCTCGACCTAACTTTTAAAATCTAAATAATAAATTGACAGCTTGTTACACAAAAATTCTTTAATCATAAAAGAATTCTTTTTTCATCAAGACAAGATCAGTACAATTCGAAGTTGTGAAAGTTTGAAAAAAGAAAAGCCCGGAAGCAGGGTCACGCAAGGGTCGTAGCAGACGACGGTTTATGCATATCGCCGTTCCTCTCAACAGTCAAAAGCCATCGCTAGAGTTCTTGTGAACCACAGCCGTTTGTTTCGTGCATAAAAACGTGCTATTGTAAATAAGCTCACATCGAGTCGCATTCAAATAACTAACTGACGACTACATTGTGAAAAAGGGAAACTGGATCACACGGGTTCACGATGGCTCAGGGGTAAGATAAACCACGCAAAAATAAATTCTTTGAAAATTGTTCGCTCTTTACGGAGGGCACCTAGGATGTTCTCAATCGGTGAGTGTTTAAATGAAAGGGTGTTTGTACTGTGTGTAAAAGCCTGACCGTATCTGTGATGGTTTACGGGAGGCTTACTGTGCCTTTAACATCTAGGCGTTGTTATGCTGTATCCACAGCTTATCGAGGTCGGTGTTATTGGATCATGGAAGAGCCATCTATGGGCGAGTGGACAGAAGCTAGACTGTTAGTGTACTATGTTGACCTTCTCATCATGCAAACACTGTTGTTATTTCAACTGCTAAATGTGGTCGGTGCTGTAGGGCCCGGATTTAGGCATGGTACTTCAGAAAACGATAATTGAGCGAAAGAATCCGAAGTGTTCGTAATAAAGAATATCATTTTAGCCACATATCGCTGCCACTTCTATGACAGTGCACGTTAAAAAATCCTGCATTAGTAAGGAACAATTTTTTTTTGAACGTAATCGTGTCTTTCATTTTGTGAATTATAGCAGTGATTAAATTTTCATCGCTACTGTTTATGGTACGGGAAGCAAAGATGTTCAAACTTATACACACACACACTCACACACACGCTTTCACACACGCTTTCACCCCCACACACACGCACACACACACGCAAACACGGAGAAACAACCCTGTTACTGTTGGGTGGGAGACTACCATTTGTTCGTATCAGGTATGTTTTCAGCACATGCTGTTGTACACAAACCTTAAAGTGACAAACTTTTGTCATGAGTGCCAATGGTAAGCAGGCTATTCTTCTGACCCTCTGATAACCTGCCGACGAACACAGAATTCAGTGTAGAGAATATTTGATAACCTAGATTCATCCAGGAATTTGTCTTAATATTGTGCTTTAAAAGGCATACACACTGAGACATACATGTGGCTAAACTAACACTAACAGTCAACAAAATAAATATAAAAATTTGAGCAAAATCAATGTAAAATCAAATGATAATTAGAATGCAGACTAAAACATAAATAGATGATGCTATTTGGCGCCAGTGCCACACGAATAATTACATTTCGTAACAGAAGACTTCTTGCAACTGAAGGTACAGAAACAAGGAAACTATACTAGTATATATTGGATATTTCTTAAGTTAGCTTCGATCAATGTTAGCGTGTAGCTCTGATCATACCTAGATGTGATATAAATTGAACCATTTAAAAAAAATCCCGAACGGAAGTTATTCACATTAATAGTATCATTGATCTTTGTAACGGTTGACGATAACATCCAGTAAACCATCCAGTAAACCACCACACCAAACCACAGTAATCCACCACAATAAACCATACAGTATACCAAACAGAAAACAATACAGTATACCACAGTACACCATACGGTAAACCACCACAGTAAACCATACAGTATACCCCAGTAAATCACCACACTAAACCAACAGTAATACGCCACAGTAAAACACCACAGTAAACCATACATATAACAATACAGAAAACAATTCAGTATACCACAGTAAACCATCAGTAAACCATACAGTATACCACAGTATATCATCCAGTAAACGGACGCAGTAGACCTACCACAATAATCCACAGCAGTAAACCGCCACAGCAAACCACCACAGTAAAGCACCACAGCAAACCACCATAGTAAAGCACCACAGCAAACCACCATAGTAAAGCACCACAGCAAACCACCATAGTAAAGCACCACAGCAAACCACCATAGCAAAGCACCACAGCAAACCACCATAGTAAAGCACCACAGCAAACCACCATAGTAAAGCACCACAGCAAACCACCATAGTAAAGCACCACAGCAAACCACCATAGTAAAGCACCACAGCAAACCACCATTGCAAAGCACCACAGCAAACCACCATAGCAAAGCACCACAGCAAACCACCATAGTAAAGCACCACAGCAAACCACCATAGTAAAGCACCACAGCAAACCACCATAGTAAAGCACCACAGCAAACCACCATAGTAAAGCACCACAGCAAACCACCATAGTAAAGCACCACAGCAAACCACCATAGTAAAGCTCCATATCAAAACCACCATAGTAAAGCACCACAGCAAACCAACATAGTAAAGCACCACAGCAAACCACCATAGTAAAGCTCCATATCAAAACCACCATAGTAAAGCACCACAGCAAACCACCATAGTAAAGCACCACAGCAAACCAACATAGTAAAGCACCACAGCAAACCACCATAGTAAAGCACCACAGCAAACCACCATAGTAAAGCACCACAGCAAACCAACATAGTAAAGCACCACAGCAAACCACCATAGTAAAGCACCACAGCAAACCAACATAGTAAAGCACCACAGCAAACCACCATAGTAAAGCACCACATCAAACCACCATAGTAAAGCACCACAGCAAACCAACATAGTAAAGCACCACAGCAAACCACCATAGTAAAGCACCACAGCAAACCACCATAGTAAAGCACCAAAGCAAACCAACATAGTAAAGCACCACATCAAACCACCATAGTAAAGCACCACAGCAAACCACCATAGTAAAGCACATCAAACCACCATAGTAAAGCACCACATCAAACCACCATAGTAAAGCACCACATCAAACCACCATAGTAAAGCACCACAGCAAACCAACATAGTAAAGCACCACAGCAAACCAACATAGTAAAGCACCACAGCAAACCACCATTGCAAAGCACCACAGCAAACCACCATTGCAAAGCACCACAGCAAACCACCATTGCAAAGCACCACAGCAAACCACCATAGTAAAGCACCACAGCAAACCACCATAGTAAAGCACCACAGCAAACCACCATAGTAAAGCACCACAGCAAACCAACATAGTAAAGCACCACAGCAAACCACCATTGCAAAGCACCACAGCAAACCACCATAGTAAAGCACCACAGCAAACCACCATAGTAAAGCTCCATATCAAAACCACCATAGTAAAGCACCACAGCAAACCACCATAGTAAAGCACCACAGCAAACCACCATAGTAAAGCTCCATATCAAAACCACCATAGTAAAGCACCACAGCAAACCACCATAGTAAAGCTCCATATCAAAACCACCATAGTAAAGCACCACAGCAAACCAACATAGTAAAGCACCACAGCAAACCACCATAGCAAAGCACCACAGCAAACCAACATAGTAAAGCACCACAGCAAACCAACATAGTAAAGCACCACAGCAAACCACCATAGTAAAGCACCACAGCAAACCACCATAGTAAAGCACCACAGCAAACCACCATTGCAAAGCACCACAGCAAACCACCATAGTAAAGCACCACAGCAAACCACCATAGTAAAGCTCCATATCAAAACCACCATAGTAAAGCACCACAGCAAACCACCGTAGTAAAGCTCCATATCAAAACCACCATAGTAAAGCACCACAGCAAACCACCATTGCAAAGCACCACAGCAAACCACCATTGCAAAGCACCACAGCAAACCACCATTGCAAAGCACCACAGCAAACCACCATAGTAAAGCACCACAGCAAACCACCATTGCAAAGCACCACAGCAAACCACCATTGCAAAGCACCACAGCAAACCACCATAGTAAAGCACCACAGCAAACCACCATAGTAAAGCACCACAGCAAACCAACATAGTAAAGCACCACAGCAAACCACCATTGCAAAGCACCACAGCAAACCACCATAGTAAAGCACCACAGCAAACCACCATAGTAAAGCTCCATATCAAAACCACCATAGTAAAGCACCACAGCAAACCACCATAGTAAAGCACCACAGCAAACCACCATAGTAAAGCTCCATATCAAAACCACCATAGTAAAGCACCACAGCAAACCACCATAGTAAAGCTCCATATCAAAACCACCATAGTAAAGCACCACAGCAAACCACCATAGTAAAGCACCACAGCAAACCACCATAGTAAAGCACCACAGCAAACCACCATAGTAAAGCACCACAGCAAACCAACATAGTAAAGCACCACAGCAAACCAACATAGTAAAGCACCACAGCAAACCACCATAGTAAAGCACCACATCAAACCACCATAGTAAAGCACCACAGCAAACCACCATAGTAAAGCACCACAGCAAACCACCATAGTAAAGCACCACAGCAAACCACCATAGTAAAGCACCACAGCAAACCACCATAGTAAAGCACCACAGCAAACCACCATAGTAAAGCACCACAGCAAACCACCATAGTAAAGCACCACAGCAAACCACCATAGCAAAGCACCACAGCAAACCACCATAGTAAAGCACCACAGCAAACCACCATAGTAAAGCACCACAGCAAACCACCATAGTAAAGCACCACAGCAAACCACCATAGTAAAGCACCACAGCAAACCAACATTGCAAGTCATCTAGTAAACCACTTCAGTAAACCAACCAAAGAAAACCACAGCAGTAAACCATCACAGCAAACCAACATAGCAAAGCATCACAGTAAACCTCTGATGTTTTCGAAGCTGGAGCTTTGAAACCTTGCACACTTTCAGGGTTTGATAATCTCCCGACTTGACTTAAATGTGAATGACCCTCGTCAAGTTTTGGGGTCACAGGGGGTCATGTTCGATTGATAATAACTTAACATTCCCGTTATTTCAGGCGTTTTTGAAGCTAGAGCTTTGAAACTTTGTACGATTCAAGGGTTGGATAATCTGCCAACATGACCCTAGTTTGGTTTACCCCCGTAACATTTTGGGATCACAGCGGGGTCATGCTCGAAAACACTTTACGTTGATATTTTGGGAGCAAAAACCTCCAAATTTCACACAAGTGTAGGTGTTGATAACTCTGCAGATATGACCCAAATTTTCATCAAATTTCAGAGTCATATTTGGGTCATAGGTAGTGGAATCCTCCTTTTAAGACCTACAAAACCCTAAGAAAATAAGGTCTTAAAATGAAGGGAAACTTACAGAAGTTATGAACAGAATATCGGATAAAAAAAAGTGTCTTGAAAATGTCTTGTTGGGGTCTCAAAAGGACAGGAGTCTTCTATGGGGTAAGGTGGTTCAGGGAGGGGCGGGGGTAAGGTGATTCAGGGAGGGGCGGGGGTAAGGTGGTTCAGGGAGGGGCGCGGGTAAGGTGGTTCAGGGAGGGGCGGGGGTAAGGTGGTTCAGGGAGGAGCGGGGGTAAGGTGGTTCAGGGAGGGGCGGGGGTAAGGTGGTTCAGGGAGGGGCGGGGGTAAGGTGGTTCAGGGAGGGGCGGGGTTAAGGTGGTTCAGGGAGGGGCGGGGGTAAGGTGGTTCAGGGAGGGGCGGGGGTAAGGTGGTTCAGGGAGGGGCGGGGGTAAGGTGGTTCAGGGAGGGGCGGGGGTAAGGTGGTTCAGGGAGGGGCGGGGGTAAAGTGGTTCAGGGAGGGGCGGGGGTAAGGTGGTTCAGGGAGGGGCGGGGGTAAGGTGGTTCAGGGAGGGGCGGGGGTAAGGTGGTTCAGGGAGGGGCGGGGGTAAAGTGGTTCAGGGAGGGGCGGGGGTAAGGTGGTTCAGGGAGGGGCGGGGGTAAGGTGGTTCAGGGAGGGGCGGGGGTAAGGTGGTTCAGGGAGGGGCGGGGGTAAGGTGGTTCAGGGAGGGGCGGGGGTAAGGTGGTTCAGGGAGGGGCGGGGGTAAGGTGGTTCAGGGAGGGGCGGGGGTAAGGTGGTTCAGGGAAGGGCGGGGTAAGGTGGTTCAGGGAGGGGCGGGGGTAAGGTGGTTCAGGGAGGGGCGGGGGTAAGGTGGTTCAGGGAGGGGCGGGGGTAAGGTGGTTCAGGGAGGGGCGGGGGTAAAGTGGTTCAGGGAGGGGCGGGGGTAAGGTGGTTCAGGGAGGGGCGGGGGTAAGGTGGTTCGGGGAGGGGCGGGGGTAAGGTGGTTCGGGGAGGGGCGGGGGTAAGGTGGTTCAGGGAGGGGCGGGGGTAAGGTGATTCAGGGAGGGGCGGGGGTAAGGTGGTTCAGGGAGGGGCGGGGGTAAGGTGATTCAGGGAGGGGCGGGGGTAAGGTGGTTCAGGGAAGGGCGGGGTAAGGTGGTTCAGGGAGGGGCGGGGGTAAAGTGGTTCAGGGAGGGGCGGGGGTAAGGTGGTTCGGGGAGGGGCGGGGGTAAGGTGGTTCAGGGAGGGGCGGGGGTAAGGTGGTTCAGGGAGGGGCGGGGGTAAGGTGGTTCGGGGAGGGGCGGGGGTAAGGTGGTTCAGGGAGGGGCGGGGGTAAGGTGGTTCAGGGAGGGGCGGGGGTAAAGTGGTTCAGGGAGGGGCGGGGGTAAGGTGGTTCGGGGAGGGGCGGGGGTAAGGTGGTTCGGGGAGGGGCGGGGGTAAGGTGGTTCAGGGAGGGGCGGGGGTAAGGTGGTTCGGGGAGGGGCGGGGGTAAGGTGGTTCAGGGAGGGGCGGGGGTAAGGTGGTTCAGGGAGGGGCGGGGGTAAGGTGGTTCAGGGAGGGGCGGGGGTAAGGTGGTTCGGGGAGGGGCGGGGGTAAGGTGGTTCAGGGAAGGGCGGGGTAAGGTGGTTTAGGGAGGGGCGGGGTAAGGTGGTTCAGGGAGGGGCGGGGGTAAAGTGGTTCAGGGAGGGGCGGGGGTAAGGTGGTTCAGGGAGGGGCGGGGGTAAGGTGGTTCGGGGAGGGGCGGGGGTAAGGTGGTTCGGGGAGGGGCGGGGGTAAGGTGGTTCAGGGAGGGGCGGGGGTAAAGTGGTTCAGGGAGGGGCGGGGGTAAGGTGGTTCAGGGAGGGGCGGGGGTAAGGTGGTTCAGGGAGGGGCGGGGGTAAGGTGGTTCAGGGAGGGGCGGGGGTAAGGTGGTTCGGGGAGGGGCGGGGTAAGGTGGTTCAGGGAGGGGCGGGGTAAGGTGGTTCAGGGAGGGGCGGGGTAAGGTGGTTCAGGGAGGGGCGGGGGTAAGGTGGTTCAGGGAGGGGCGGGGGTAAGGTGGTTCAGGGAGGGGCGGGGGTAAAGTGGTTCAGGGAGGGGCGGGGGTAAGGTGGTTCAGGGAGGGGCGGGGGTAAGGTGGTTCAGGGAGGGGCGGGGGTAAGGTGGTTCGGGGAGGGGCGGGGGTAAGGTGGTTCGGGGAGGGGCGGGGGTAAGGTGGTTCAGGGAGGGGCGGGGGTAAAGTGGTTCAGGGAGGGGCGGGGGTAAGGTGGTTCAGGGAGGGGCGGGGGTAAGGTGGTTCAGGGAGGGGCGGGGGTAAGGTGGTTCGGGGAGGGGCGGGGGTAAGGTGGTTCGGGGAGGGGCGGGGGTAAGGTGGTTCAGGGAGGGGCGGGGGTAAAGTGGTTCAGGGAGGGGCGGGGGTAAGGTGGTTCAGGGAGGGGCGGGGGTAAGGTGGTTCGGGGAGGGGCGGGGGTAAGGTGGTTCAGGGAGGGGCGGGGGTAAGGTGGTTCAGGGAGGGGCGGGGGTAAAGTGGTTCAGGGAGGGGCGGGGGTAAGGTGGTTCAGGGAGGGGCGGGGTAAGGTGGTTCAGGGAGGGGCGGGGGTAAGGTGGTTCAGGGAGGGGCGGGGGTAAGGTGGTTCAGGGAGGGGCGGGGGTAAGGTGGTTCAGGGAGGGGCGGGGGTAAGGTGGTTCAGGGAGGGGCGGGGGTAAAGTGGTTCAGGGAGGGGCGGGGGTAAGGTGGTTCAGGGAGGGGCGGGGGTAAGGTGGTTCAGGGAGGGGCGGGGGTAAGGTGGTTCAGGGGGGGGCGGGGGTAAGGTGGTTCAGGGAGGGGCGGGGGTAAGGTGGTTCAGGGAGGGGCGGGGGTAAGGTGGTTCAGGGAGGGGCGGGGGTAAGGTGGTTCGGGGAGGGGCGGGGGTAAGGTGGTTCAGGGAGGGGCGGGGGTAAGGTGGTTCAGGGAGGGGCGGGGGTAAGGTGGTTCGGGGAGGGGCGGGGGTAAGGTGGTTCGGGGAGGGGCGGGGGTAAGGTGGTTCAGGGAGGGGCGGGGGTAAGGTGGTTCAGGGAGGGGCGGGGGTAAGGTGGTTCAGGGAGGGGCGGGGGTAAGGTGGTTCAGGGAGGGGCGGGGGTAAGGTGGTTCAGGGAGGGGCGGGGGTAAGGTGGTTCAGGGAGGGGCGGGGTAAGGTGGTTCAGGGAGGGGCGGGGGTAAGGTGGTTCAGGGAGGGGCGGGGGTAAGGTGGTTCAGGGAGGGGCGGGGGTAAGGTGGTTCAGGGAGGGGCGGGGGTAAGGTGGTTCAGGGAGGGGCGGGGGTAAGGTGGTTCAGGGAGGGGCGGGGGTAAGGTGGTTCAGGGAGGGGCGGGGGTAAGGTGGTTCAGGGAGGGGCGGGGGTAAGGTGGTTCAGGGAGGGGCGGGGGTAAGGTGGTTCAGGGAGGGGCGGGGGTAAGGTGGTTCAGGGAGGGGCGGGGGTAAGGTGGTTCAGGGAGGGGCGGGGGTAAGGTGGTTCAGGGAGGGGCGGGGGTAAAGTGGTTCAGGGAGGGGCGGGGGTAAGGTGGTTCAGGGAGGGGCGGGGGTAAGGTGGTTCAGGGAGGGGCGGGGTAAGGTGGTTCAGGGAGGGGCGGGGTAAGGTGGTTCAGGGAGGGGCGGGGGTAAGGTGGTTCAGGGAGGGGCGGGGGTAAGGTGGTTCAGGGAGGGGCGGGGGTAAGGTGGTTCAGGGAGGGGCGGGGGTAAGGTGGTTCAGGGAGGGGCGGGGGTAAGGTGGTTCAGGGAAGGGCGGGGTAAGGTGGTTCAGGGAGGGGCGGGGGTAACGAAGGCGAGTCGTGTGTAAGCATGTTCTTTTCTTGTATTCATTTTTGTGTGTGTACCAGCGTGTTATCCCTGAAATGCAAGTTCTAAAAATAATTAGGACCGCTTTGAAATTTTTCAACTGTTTGTTTGTTTGTTTGCTTAACGCCCAGCCGACCACGAAGGGCCATATCAGGGCGGTTTTTCATCTGTTGATTGATTTTGTTTAAGCACACTGTTTCTTTAGAAATGTAAGCAAACATAACATGAATAGGAATATGAGTTTAGAGCGTTTGCTCAAGGCCATCCCTGATATAAATCATATGTCTTGCATACATATTGAAACCCAAAAGAGAAAGCTCATCAAACAACAACGAAAGATACAGTCGATGCATATTAAATTCGGCTTGTATGTGTCTAACAAACATACATGGTTCCTTGAATCGATGATGATCATGCCACAAAAGGTAAGTGTATTGATCTTTTTACATTCGGTCAAATTTTCACTAATCATTTTAACATGGACTGAGAAATGAAACGAGGGTTGTGGTGGTGGTGGTGGTGGTGGTGTATGTTGTATGTGTGTGTGTGTGTGTGTGTGTGTGTGTGTGTGTGTGTGTGTGTGTGTGTGTGTGTGTGTGTGTGTGTATCTTATCTTATCTTATCTATCTTATCTTATCTTATCTTATCTTATCTTATCTATCTTATCTATCTTATCTTATCTATCTTATCATATCTTATCTTATCTTATATCTTACCGTGTAAACCATCTTGTGCACAACCAGAGATCTGCCGAAGCGTTAAACATGGAATAAGATCATCCCTCCACTTGGTCACATTCCTTCCAAGCATCTGCCATCTCAATTTCGTTGCTGAGTTGATTTCAAGGATTGACATCTATGTCTATTATTTAAATGAATTCATCAAACAAATTCTACTCTCCGTTTAAAGGCACGTTCCTTTTACATGGGAAAAGACCATCCTTCCGCTTTGCCATTTACCTAAATTGATTACCGGTACCCTGACTGCTCGCTGAGGTGAGGTGGTATTTTAACGTGAATTAATATTTTAATTTTTTAAGTACGAAAATAATTAATCAAAAAAGTTTGCAGAGAGCTCCCAGGCTGTTCTTTGTTGGTATGTGTCCAAGTGGAGGGATGGTCTTGTCTCATGTAAAAACCTGGCTAGATCTGAGGTGGTGAGCCGGAGTGCGTGCCTTTAAAACAAGTGATTCGTAGACTTTGGGTATATCTATCTGAGTGGAAAGATGCTCTGGGCCTATCTGTGATGCTTGGTTGTTTACGTGGGAAGGAATATATTTTTAATTTTTGAACCTCATTTGATGTTTGCTTGTTTGTTTGCTTAACGCCCAGCCGACCACGAAGGGCCATATCAGGGCGGTGCTGCTTTGACATTTTACGTGCGCCACACACAAGACAGAAGTCGCAGCACAGGCTTCATGTCTCATCCAGTCACATTATTCTGACACCGGACCAACCAGTCCTAGCACTAACCCCATAATGCCAGACGCCAGGCGGAGCAGCCAATAGATTGCCAATTTTAAAGTCTTAGGTATGACGCGGCCGGGGTTCGAACCCACGACCTCCCGATCATGGGGCGGACGCCTTACCACTAGGCCAACCGTGCCGGTCTCATTTGATGTTATTCTGCGATTCCTGAATATTAAAACATCACCCAGTCTGCTTGTTTCGGATGTTCATGATGCTGATTATAACCAGCGGTATTGATGTCTTACTCTCACAAACACACAGGACAGACAACCACACAAACGTTTGATGAAACCACTTGAGTGGTTGAATGAATAACGTCCATTTGTGCGGACGAGCAAGCGCACCCGTTACAGTATGAAAACAATTTAAAATCCACTGCAAAGATTTTCAAATCTTCAATGGACTAGTGCCCAGCCTTAGCACAGCGGACCTTCTGTGGCCCATAGTTCGCCTCAGGCGATAGTAATTGCTGTAATCGAGACAGCTGCTGAAAAAACAAAGAGGCTGCTTCAGCAAATCGTGACTGACTATGTCAGCAAATCGTGACTGACTGTGTCAGCAAACGTGTACTTCATTGCCGTAGCCAAAATAATATGTCATCCTATCAAAACAAGTCACAATTCCGACTGACCTTAGGTCACACGTGCAAAAACAAGTAACGATCCCAACTGACCCAAATATAGTAGGTCACACCTGCAAAAACAATGAACGCGCCGACTGACGCCTAACATTTCCATGTGTTAGCTTCGACGAATAAAATTCATACGCGAAACAACAAGTTCCCGGTTCAAAAAACCAACAAACACCGAAAACTCCAAACTGTTTCCTTACCTTGCAAGTTGACACAATGATAAACAATCAAAATAGTCAATACACTTCAACTAAACTACAACTAAAACTTGTACAGAGAAAGGTTAGAGGAAAATGAAAGCAAAGCAAGAGAGACAGTGCACCAACACGTCCTCACAGGACGGAAACCATTCGTTCAGTGACGTATTCCCGCGTTCTATCTCACGTGACCCATTCCTCTCGGAATTGTGGGAGATAAAACCACAATTAGACTTCACTTACTCAGGTAAGCTCGTCATAATTATGTAATTTGTGCACACAGTTAGATTATTTTGTTTTTGTTCCAAATCGATCAGTTTGTCCCGTGTCATATTTCATAACAATAACCTGTCATGCAAGAAGGCTCTACCTTGCAAATTGGTCTGTATAATTTATGTTGTGCTTTATACGTCTAGTCTGTGAACGGTTTTGAAGGCAAAAATCAATTCAACTGGTCTGTGCTTCGGTATCAATGTTGTGTATCATTCTATGTTACCAGAGGACAGACGTTTAACAAAACTGGGCCCATTTAAGTTGCTTTCAAGTATTATATCCAGACAGACATGAGTCTTGGGAGCTGCAGAATTGTATTCTCTTACGTTCTAACTCCTGTTGGGTTTGAACAAGAAGTACAATTGTTGTATCTTACGCGTGCGTTTGAACTTATAGGTACGTAATTTTTTAAGTTTAAAAGCCAACATTGAAAAGTATAACAACCCTTTCTGTTGCCGGCATGATGGTGACGAAAATGTATTCAATTTTATGTTATTCAATTATCTTCTTTTTTTTTAATGAAATACTGATCGTGTAATATACTGCAGAATCTGAAAAAGAAGCCCACATAAACCGGAACGTCATTTTTTTTCTCTCACGTTCTTGCTATTGCTTGGCGATTTTCTTACGTTATGTTGATTGACGAACTATTATTTTAGTTGAAAAACAAAAGAATTCGGTACTCCTCAACAAGGCAAGGACAGACATATTCAGTGACAATGGACTGCCAAGATTGCCAAGATTGCCTACAATTTATTCTGCTCGCTTTGTTTGTTTGTTGTGTTTTTAGCGCAACTGAATAAGTTTCTAATAATAATGACCAAGTTAACTATCGCGAAGTCATCACCTGCTTTCACACTTCCGAGAAGGATCCTGGGCGAGGGTAAGTTTTTAGCTTTTTTTTCTTTTTTTACCGGATTTGTAATAATTTCGTATCGCTCTGACGCTGTATTTGTTTCTTCACCCCATCCCACTGTCTATCTCTCTCTCTAACCCACGCACGCACGCATACGTTCGCAAGCTTGCACGCACGAACTCGTACACACAAGAACGGACAAACACACACACACACACACACACACACACACACACACACACACACGCATAAGCACACAAACACACGTACGCACGCACCAGCACACACACACACACACACACACACACACACACACACACACACACACACACAAACACGCACGCACGCGTATCGCTCTGACGCTGTATTTGTTTCTTCACCCCATCCCACTGTCTATCTCTCTCTCTAACGCACGCACGCACGCATACGTTCGCAAGCTTGCACGCACGAACTCGTACACACAAGAACGGACAAACACACACACACACACACACACACACACGCATAAGCACACAAACACACGTACGCACGCACACACGCGGCACACACGCGGCACACACACACGCACACACACACACACACACAAACACACAAACACGCACGCACGCACACACACACACACACACACACACACACACACACACAAACACGCACGCACGCTTTTCGCTCTGACGCTGTATTTGTTTCTTCACCCCATCCCACTGTCTATCTCTCTCTCTAACGCACGCACGCACGCATACGTTCGCAAGCTTGCACGCACGAACTCGTACACACAAGAACGGACAAACATTCAAACACACACACACATACACACACACACACACACACACACACACACACGCTTAAGCACACAAACACACGTACGCACGCACACACGCGGCACACACAAACACACACACAAACACGCACGCACGCACACACTCACACACACACACACTCACACACACTCGCCACACACACACACACAAACACGCACGCGCGCGAGCACGCACACACTCACACTCACACACACACTCACACACACACACACACACACACAAACACACATTTCACAATGCAAAACCAAAGGGGTCTCTCAAGATATTCTACTTCATTTAGATAATTTTATATTCGGTGTACATGCGTGCTCTGAATAGCTCTCTCACACAAACAATGCGTGCTCTGAATAGCTCTCTCACACAAAGACGGTAGTGCGCGTTTAACGAATTTACTTTGAATGTGCTTCTGATTGGTAAAACGTGATATCAAAAAGACTATCAATAACAGGATATTTTCACACAAAAGAACACTCACAAATGCACACACATAAAAGTACAGAAAAGGCACAAGAACACACACACACACACAAACACACACACACACACACACACACACGCATACAATACACACACACACAGACACACACACACACACACACACACACACACACGCATATACGAATAGAATGGTCCTTTCTGCTTTCTTTATTTTCTGTCTAGATGCCGGAAGCGTTTGCAGTTGACTGTGAGTGTGTGTCTGCGTGCGTGCATGGGCGATGTGGTATTATTATTATGCATCCTGTTCCATGCAACACGAACAGGTAATACATATTTCTTTCCTCGAAGTTTTGACGGGTTCGACGTTTAATGAAGAACAAAAGAATTTTAAATTCTACAGTTACTGAACACGGTTTTCCCATCAGCACGCAAAGTTAGTCTGTTTTGTTTGAGAGAGATTTCAGATGACAGCAGTGCGTGTGTGTGTGTGTTGTGTGTGTGTGTAAGTGTGTGTGTTTGTGTGTGTGTGTGTGAGTGTGTGTGTGTATGCGTGCGTGTGTACGTGTGCGTGCGTGCGCGCTTGGTGTGTGTGTGTGTGTGTGTGTGTGACAGTGTGTGTGTATGTATGTGTGCGTGCCTGCGTGATTGCGGCGTATGTGTGTGTGTGTGTGTGTGTGTGACGTACGTACGTGCAACGTACGTGAGGGTGTGTGTTCGTGTGGGTGTGTGTGTATGTTCGTGTGCGCGTGTGTGTGTGTATGTTCGTGTGTGTGTGTGTGTGTTTGTGTGTGTGTGTGTGTGTGTGTGTGTGTGTGTGTGTGTGTGTGTGTCTATTTGTACAGGTGTGTAACGGTGGGCGGTGTGTGGCTATGCATCCTGTACTACTAACACAGCCAGGTGATAAATGCGATTCTGTTAATTCCACAGTTTGAAAATATCGCGTTGCAAATCCCTTTTCAGTTAACACATTTTTCCCATCACGGACAGCATGCATAAACATTATCCTTTGTTTATTTGTTTAAGAAAGATGACCGGCTCGAGGATTCCGGATTTTCCAATTAACTGAAATTGAATGTGACTTCGGCTGTGCGTGAACGCTTTTTTCCCTCTTCTCTCTCTTTTCTATATCAGGCAGTTTATAATTTTTGCCAACATTATTAGCATTACTTTTGCGCGAAGAAACGTCAGAATTGGACTTGATTTACTGAAGATCTGATATTCTTGGGCGTAGGTGAGTTTGTGTGTGTGTGTGGTGTGTGTGTGTGTGTATGTGTGTGTGTGTGTGTGTGTGTGTGTGTTTGTGTGTGGACGTGTGTGTGTGTGTTTATGTGTGTGTGTGTGTGTGTGTGTGTGTGTGTGTGTGTGTGTGTTGAGTTCTTTTAGCGACAAACAAGCAAGAGCATATCATTATTTTAGTCGGCTGAACCCTGAACACGCGCACGTGTTTACCGTCATTTGTTTCAGTGTGTATACATGTGTGCATGTGTATGAGTGTACGTCTGGGCGTGTGTGTGTGGGTGTACTGCACTGTGGGCATAAGAGTTACCCCTTTGTGCCAAGGATAAGTTACGGTTACTTTGTTTCTGCGCGTGCTTTCGTCCTCCTGTGAGTTTGTGTTCGTGTATGTTTGCAGAAAGAGAACGGCGTTGAAACTTCACAATATGGAAACCACCAGCAGCCATTTCATACCAGGCCCCGGGCACACACACCCCACGCAAAATGACGACGTCATCAGCACGCTTGCGTCATTGAACGTCACATTTATATCCAATTTTGCTGACGTCACCGTGGGACCTGAAACAACAAGTATATCAACACACACGTCGCTGGCGGCATGGAAGGCAGGCCGTTGGGTTCTGCTGGTGTTCAGGCCGCTGTGTGCCGTCTTCGGGGTTGTGGGCAACGCGCTGTCTGTCACTGTTATTCTCAAGAGCCCTCTACGAAAGGGTCCCTCTGCAGTCTATATGGTTAGTTTCCGTGTAAGATTAAAGAGGTTGCGGGGAGAAAAGGCCAATAATCAGTACGGAAAGGAGACAAAAATGATAAAAGATGTCTTGTCTCAGAGTGCCAATATCTTCTTTTTCTTCGCTTATTGGCTGAAACTCCCACGTTCACTCAAATTTTTGCACGAGTGGGTGTTTACGTGTTTGGCCGTTTTTTCCCCGTCATTCAGGCAGCCATACGCTGCTTTCGAGAGAAGAGTGCCAATATAGCTCCTGTTCCGGATAGGAAATGGCCCTCGAAGAACGAGGTGTCATCACCAAACGGGATGTCAAACCAGCAGACCGAGACCAGAAAAATGATGTCATCTTAGCCTCGGTTCTGTGTTGGGTATTCGCTCGTTTTCCCCTCAACCTGTATAACGTCTTGGCCTTGCTTGCTACCCACAGAATTACCTAACCCTTTTTCTATCCCTGCATTGCTGGTTTTTGCATAACCATGTGCCTGTGTTCTTCTTTCAGTTTTGTTTTGGTTGTGTATCTTTTTTTTTGTATAACTAGCTTTACTTTGTTTTGTTTTTTCTTCTTGAATTATTGCTTGTTTCCCTTTCTTGTTTTTTTATGAACTGCACTTCTTTTATTTCATTTCATGTTGCAGTTTCAGCAGAACCCTAGAGCGTACAATCAAGACATGGGGGTCCCGGGTCTGTTTAAAAGTTTAAAATCAATCAATTAATCAATCAACCAGTCAATCAGTCAATCAATCATTCAATCAATCAATCACACTTTTACACCTATCTCTCACTGCACGTACTATCAGGTGACCTTGGCCTTGCAAGACATGGTGCTGTCGGTCATTGGCATGGTGCACGTGTTCCCCACGCAACAAGCCCTGGGGGAGGAGAACGTCTTGACCCAAACCTGGCACTGCAAGGCCTTCTACTTTACCCTGCTCTTCACTGCACACTGGGACACCCTCACCCTGGTGGCCATGACAGCTCAGAGGTATGGTATCATTGTTGTACACCCACCCCCCCCCTCCCCCCGAAAGCGGCGTATGGCTGCCTGAATGGCGGGGTAAAAACGGTCATACACGTAAAAACCCACTCGTGCAAAAAACACAAACACGATCGAGTAAACGTGGGAGTTTCAGCCCAGGAACGAAGAAGAAGTGAAGAAGAAGTACACACCAGTTTAGAGTTTCGATATCTCTAGTATCCATCTTTTCCCCCCACCCATATTTCAGTAATCGCACTGCAAGGCTTTTTACTTCATTCTGCTTTTCACTTCACACTGGGACACCTCCACCCTGGTGGCCATGAGCTCAGAGGTATGGTATCATTGCTGTACACACCAGCTATGAGTTTTGATATCTGTAGTATCCATCTTTTTCCCCCCACCCATATTTCAGTCATGGCACTGCAAGGCGTTCTAATTTACCCTGCTCGTCACTGCACACTGGGACACACTTACCCTGGTGGCCATGACAGCTCAGAGGTATGGTATTAGTAGTATCAGAGGTGCATTAATTAGAAGTAGCTAACCACCATTATATGCAGTCGACGCGCGGTGATACAATCGCCCAGACGGACAGACAGACAGGCAGGCAGGCAGGAAGACAGACAGACAGACAGACAGACAAACAGACAGACAGACATGTAGTTATTGGGACACATTCATTTTCCAGAATAATAAAGATAGAACTTTGAAAAGAGTTTTATTTCACTCTAAACAGGCCCCTTGATCCAGTTACAGAGCAACTTTTTCTTATTTTTGAACCGATTCTGATAAATCTGATTAAGTATGAATACGATGCACTCACACTTTGCAGATATGTGGCCATAGGGTATCCTCTACGTGCTGCCCGCTGGAACAGACGTCGTGTGGCTGTCATCGCGATTACCATTGCTGCCATAATCTCCTTCAGTGCCAACTGTGCGTACCTCTTTCTCTACACCGCAATGCCCTACACTGGTATGTTGGGTTCTTGACAATGTTTTAAGGTTTAAACATAATTGTATTCATACTCTCATACACGACATCACGGCAAAACACTTAAGAAGAAGAGCGACAAGTTAAAGAGATATGATAAGTGCTCACATTGCATGTTTTAAAGGCACAGTGCAGCTCACAGCCTTCGTTTTGCGTTTTTGTTGCAGCTGAGTGCATTTACAGTTCAAAAATCCTCCTATGGTAGTAAAACAAACCCAAAACTACCCAAACGACGACATCTGTGAAGCTCGACAGTTTCTTGTTCACGCGAGTGCATAAATTAACCTAGTTATTACGTGGTGTTTGGTCGGAGTTCGATTCAACTGAGTGATTCCGGCCTCCATTTTTTTTTTTACACAAACTCCTGATGACGTCTGACATAGTTTGCTAGTGACGTGTCTTTTTGTGCATGATGTGGTGATCTATCTGATCTAAATTTAGATCCAAAAATAGGTCAAGACCAGCCGGGTCCGAGTACGAAATTATTTCGTAAAAAAATCGCAGTTCTTGACTCTTTGGGTGCAAGTCAATGAAACTTGGTAGTTCTTCTAACGGATAGCTAGGTATGACTAAAAGCCCCAGGGGCTCCGTGCACCTGGATTTGACAAGTTCAGTACCTTTAAGCCTGTCCTTAATTGGGTGAAGTTGACTACGTGAAGTATTAATACTTCGCGAAGCTGGCCGCACGAAGCTTTAGCACTGAGTTTTCGGTAAAACGACTTTCGCAAAGTCTTCGCGAAGTCGACTTCGGGCTCAATTAGGGACCACCTTTAACGTTGCATGGCGGAATATAATTGAACACATAATTATAAACTTCAAAACTTATTAATGATATGCGAAGGAGTAGATTGTGGCGATAATCATTTGACCTACTAAAGAAAATGTGCAAGAGTAATCTTTCCCTTTAAGAAGGTCGTAGTGGTGATCATTGTATTTGCACCTTACACTGCCAGACAGAATTGTTTTCGGTTTATTCAGACTGCCGTTTATTCAAACTCTGCTTTTAATTCGATCATCCAATTGTACAATACATTATTATCATTTAGCAATTAACACCAAACTTTTAGCGGTGATCATTAGAAGATCCATACGACTGATTATTTTGCGCCGAGACCAACTCAAATTATTGTAAAAGCCAGTACACATTTTCAGATGGTAACCAAAACTATTTTACACTCAGAATAAAGAATTATATTGATACAAAGAAAGAAGAATGAAAAGACAATGAAACAGACAAAGCATAATTTATTAGAATACTCTTTTGCGCCTGCATACAGTTTAACTGATTACACCAGGAACCTGCAGTCGTGATAATGTGATACACCACACCCGAGATTCTCATCTTGAGATGATACAGTTTTGTATGTCTATATTGAGCACACCACGTTCATGCCACTATGACGCTATGTGCACAGGTCAGTATCGCAGCACGTGCGGCGTGTCCAGCGCGCCTGGTCACTACTGGGTCACTGTCATCTACCCCTGGCTGGACTGGACCCTCTACTCCTCCCTCCCCATCCTCGCCATCTGTGTCTTCAACATCCTCATCTTCCGGGCCATCAGGCGGGCAGACGCTCTGCGGAACTACACTCTGGCTGCTGGCTTGAATCATGAACAGCTGACGACCTCAGCCTCTGACGTACTGTCTTTGAAGTATGTTGGAGCACGTGGCAGCCGTGTTCGTGACCCTTGTGAGACGCATATTGACGCTTGTGAGAAGGATACAGTCTCTTGTGAGAAGGATAGAGACGTTTGTGCGATAGATAGAGACGATCACGAGAAGAATAAAGACTCTAATGAGAAAGACAGAGACGCTTGTGAGAAGGATGAAGACGCTTTTGAGAAGGATAGAGACGTTTGTGCGATAGATAGAGACAATCACGAGAAGAATAAAGACTCTAATGAGAAAGACAGAGACACTTGTGAGAAGGATGAAGACGCTTTTGAGAAGGATAGAGACGTTTGTGCGACAAACAGAGACGATCACGAGAAGAATAAAGACGCTTGTGAGAAAGATAGAGACGTTTGCGAGAAGGATGAAGACGCTAGTGAGAAAGATGAAGACGCCTTTGAGAAGGATAGAGACGTTTGCGAGAAGGATGAAGACGCTAGTGAGAAAGATGAAGACGCTTGTGAGAAAGATAGAGACGTTTGCGAGAAGGATGAAGACGCTAGTGAGAAAGATGAAGACGCCTTTGAGAAGGATAGAGACGTGTGTGCGACAGACAGAGACGACCACGAGAAGAATAAAGACGCTTGTGAGATAGATAGAGACGTTTGCGAGAAGGATGAAGACGTTTGCGAGAAAGATGAAGACGCTTGCGAGAACGATAAAGAATCTTGTGAGAATGACAAAGACCATTGTGAGCAGGAAACAGAACAGACAAGAGGCCGTAGTGGGCTGAGTACATCCAAAACGAAGATATCCGCAGATAACAAAGACGGACATAACGGCTCGAGCCCAAAGCTGCAGACATTCACTGGTTGTAGGAAACACTGTGTTCAGCCCACACAGAAAAGAAGCCGTAACGGGCTGAGTACATTCGCAGGTAGCAACAAAGCTTCCAGGCAGCTGACCAGGATGTTGGTCTGCGTATCCATCGCCTTCGTGGTGCTGAGTTCTCCTATAGGCATCTTCATTGTGGTCAGCAAGTCCTGGAAGCCTTCCTCCGACTCTTCTCGCGCTCTCTTCTCGCTGGTGAGCGTTCTGTGCGAGAGTCTGATGTACACCAACCACGCTGTCAACTTTGTGCTCTACTGCGTGGCGGGTTCTCGCTTTAGACGCTACGCAGCTAACATCTTGTGTCGTCGCTTTGTGCGGTCAAAGACCTCGACGAACCACAGTACGGATGGTGTCACGGGGTTGTGAATACAGTTTATAGATTAAAAAAAAATTAGAATCGTGACTGAGACGCTTTTGATATATATTGTGTTTTTGTGTTTTGTGTGTGTGACGCTTTTGATATTAATGTCAGTGGAAAGAACAGCTGAATTTTAGCATCCGCGACTGGTGGTTTTGTCAAACAAGACCAAGGCGAGCAACTTTGTTTTCTTCAAAACTTTCACAACATACGTGATCCTCACGCAAAAAATAGTTACTGTTTATTGTTCCCAAAAAGCTAACTTCAAATTATTAACTCGCCAATACAAGGCCACTGTACACAGAAAAAATCAATGACTGTGATGATTGATACATCGGTATTATAATGATGGTAATTGTTTTTAATTCAGGTGTTTTGAAAAGATGTTTTGATATACCCATTTAAGCCTGGCGTCCTTTAAAAAGGACGCTTACATTTTCCCCACCTGATTTACAACACAGACTCTGAGAAAGGTCTAAGTCACTGATTGGTGTAAGGGAGGTAACAACGTTTCAGAAGCTGAGTTGGAGAAAGTTATCTCTCTTGGCAGTAAAGTGTCATGGTGGACAGCATTCAAAATCCACATGCTGAGCAGATCAAGATGAGTTCCAAAAGAAGGTAAGGCTATATTTGTGTAATTATCAACATTTTTAATATCATTACTGAAGGTAATTTGAAGACAAAGGCATAATCTAGAAACATATTTTTCTTTTTGTGAATATAGTCCATAGTTTGTGTTATAGGCAGTTTCGATCTGGTGTCCTTTAAAAAGGACGCTAGGGCTAAATGGCCAGAGGTTTTTTCATGTACGGGTTGGGTTTGTTTCAGATTCACTGTGAACGAGGTAATAGATATGCTTGAAGATGATGACTTATTTCAAAGAGCTGACATCTTTCTCGACCCTCCTGAAGTTGATGAGTTGACTGATGAAGGCAGGCACGCTAATGCAGATGAGTATCCAGGCATTGGAATGGGTGGAGCCGTGGTGGTTGACCTCATCTCTGAGCTGGAGGAAGAGGAGCCGGAAGATTGTTACCATCTGACCTTTGATAACCTGTTTACAAGTCTGAAGCTTGTTGACGTCCTCACGAGCAAGAAGATTGGATGTACAGGAACGGTTCGTGCCAACAGGACCGAGCAGTGCCCACTGAAGTCAATCAATGAAATGAAGAATACCAAGAGAGGCACTTACGACTTTCAACAGGCCGAAAACACAGGAGTGATAGTGGTTCGATGGAACGACAACAACATCGTCAACGCTGTCTCCAATGCAGCAGGAGTCAACCCTCTGCAGTCAGCCTCCCGGTGGTCCAAGGCAGAGAAAAAACGAGTCAAGATCTCGCAGCCCTTCCTGATCAAACACTATAACAAGACAATGGGCGGGTGCGACAGAATGGACCAGAACATTGCCAAATACCGAGTCTCCATACGATCCAAGAAATGGTGGTGGGCCATTTTCAGCTTCTGTCTTGACCTGTGTGTGCAGCAAACATGGCACATGTACAGGGCAACACCTGCCTCAGAGTACATTCCCATGGATCTTCTGGCAGTTCGGCGTGCCATCGCGGACATCTACCTCAAGAGGTCACACGCTGCTGCCCGTCTGGAGCTCCCTAACCATCCTGTCGGACGTGTGGCAAAGCTGGACAGAAGAGTTCCACCAGCAATCAGATGTGATGGGTTGGATCACCTGGTGGAGCACATCTCCAAGCAGAGAAGATGCGCACAATGTGGCAAAAAGGTCAAACAAATCTGCCTCAAGTGCAATGTCCCTCTGCGCCGAAAGTACTGTTTTGTGGCATTTCATACTCCTGTGTAATCGGTAACTGACCACTTGACCACTCACAATGAAAGTGAAAAGCTCTGACGAGCTGTACAAAAATCGTTGAAAGCAATTTTGTTTGCACAGATTATTCACATTGGCAGGGTAACAGGAGAGTGACTTGCACCATGTTCAGAGGTTGTTTTTGTTTTTTTGTTTGTTTATTTTTTTAAAATAATGGACAGTTAATTCGTTACTTTGTATTGTTTACAAACCGAAAGTTAAAAACTTTTTTGAAAACAAGTGTTTGTGTTAATAAATTTCATTGAAAACTTTTAGAAACTTGTTCCTTTCACTATTGTATATGTTTGATAAACCTCTACCCTCTCGATCCTAGCGTCCTTTTTAAAGGACGCTTGAAAAAAATGCTGTAGACACAAGAAAAAGTAAAAAAATCAGAAAAGAAATACATATTGTGTCTTAGAATTTCATTTGCTATTAAAAAACGCAAGAAAATAAAAAATAAAAAATCTCGGCAAAAAGGGGTTAAGGATTGGAAAGTAGGATATGTGAAACTAACCAGCTTAGGAGAAAAGAAGTGCAGAATTCAAACTAAAATAATCTAATGTGCTTGCGCGTCAGTTTTCGTGTGTGTGTGTGTGTGTGTGTGTGTGTGTGTGTGTGTGTGTGTGTGCGAGCTCAAAAGCAAACGAACAACCTAACAAACAAATAATAATAACAACAACGACAACACACACACACACACACACACACACACACACACACACACACACACACACAGAGAGAAAAAAACACGCACATAATGGAAGAGTTTGCTTTGGTTGTTCCCAATTTTGGCGTTCTAATACTCGCTGTGTCGCTAATGGGCAGAATATATCTGCGCAGTTTCAGCAGGACAGACGACGCACGGCCTATTATTTATGCCGCCAAGGGCGGATCTAGGGGGGGGGGGGTTACACCCCCTCCCCCCCTAAAAAGAGGTAATTTATTGGCTCAGGATGCACCAGATAGCTGTATTTTGCTTCTTTGGATAAAAAAAATTCCGGGGGGCATGCCCCCGGACCCCCCAAGAGGCTTAGGCGCCTTCGGCGCCGTCAACTTGTATCTTCGCAGTCATTTTGTAACCCCCCCCTCCAAAGTGAATTGATCCGCCCTTGGCCGCGATAGGGATTATGACGAGTACTTGACCTGTTTTCCTTTCATGCAACGTGTAGCGGGCTGGGATAATCTGCAATGCGTCGTCGGTCCTGCTCAAGTTTCATATGGTGAGCGGAGCTTAGTCAGTGCGCTCTCATTGGCATCGTCTGTTACTGCATACTCGTTTTTCAATCAATGATTGTAATTTTGGTCAAGCAATCTTCGACGAAGTCCGGACTATGGTATTGAATTTCAGCTCGGCAGCGTAACAACTAGTTAATTAGTTTGCTCATTAAAGTTGTCATTAAAATCGAATTTTCACTAACAGATTTAAAAATGTGTGCATCGTATTCCGCAATTTCTCCTGAATTCAAAAATATATAGTTATATCATGTTTACTCTAAAAATATGCTCAGAATGAAAGAAAATAGGTTCAGTAAGTACTACAGACGCGTGATTCGCGGCGGCGAGCGTGACCCGTCTCATTCTTTGGTATTTTTTGTTTGTTTGTTTGTTTGCTTAACGCCCAGCCGACCACGAAGGGCCATATCAGGGCGGTGCTGCTTTGACATATAACGTGCGCCACACACAAGACAGAAGTCGCAGCACAGGCTTCATGTCTCACCCAGTCACATTATTCTGACACCGGACCAACCAGTCCTAGCACTAACCCCATAATGCCAGACGCCAGGCGGAGCAGCCACTAGATTGCCAATTTTAAAGTCTTAATTATGACCCGGCCGGGGTTCGAACCCACGACCTCCCGATCACGGGGCGGACGCCTTACCACGAGGCCAACCGTGCCGTTGGTCTTTGGTATGGTTAGCCGAGACTATCTAAATATAGTCTTGGCGATGACTGTTTTTTTGGTGTTTATCTGTTACTTTGATGCCGACAGCTTGACTGAATTGTGTTTATCTGTTACTTTGATGCCGACAGCTTGACTGAATGTTTTTATATCGCTTCACGCGACGTGTTCGTTATTGTTTTACTTGTGCAAGCCAGCCTGCTGCTTATCTTGTTCAACAAGGTCTGTAACCAGGACCCGTTCATTGTCTTTGAATCACACACGTATGCATGACCACGCGTGTTACAGACAAAGGCATATGTCGCACCAGCGACTCGGGAAGGCAAACACATTTTGAAAGAAAACTGTTACCATGATCACAAACAAAGGTGATCAGATACAAAGGTTTCTATTTTACCAGCGACTTGAGTGGACAAAGAGCGGTGAATGTGAACGTGTTAGAGAAACAAACGGGTTTGTACAAACAGCGATTCGTGAAGGCTAAGAATGGGAATCATTTTTGTTTGTTTGTTTGCTTAACGCCCAGCCGACCACGAAGGGCCATATCAGGGCGGTGCTGCTTTGACATAACGTGCGCCACACACAAGACAGAAGTCGCAGCACAGGCTTCATGTCTCACCCAGTCACATTATTCTGACACCGGACCAACCAGTCCTAGCACTAACCCCATAATGCCAGACGCCACGCGGAGCAGCCACTATAAATTGCCAATTTTAAAGTCTCAGGTACGACCCGGCCGGGGTTCGAACCCACGACCTCCCGATCACGGGGCGGACGCCTTACCACTAGGCCAACCGTGCCGGTATGGGAATCGTGGAATAGTGTAAACTTTTTGCTCCTTTTGCCCTTAAAGGCACAGTAAGCCTCCCGTAAACCATCACAGATACAGTCAGGCTGTTACACACAGTACAAACACCCTTTCATTTAAACACTCACCACTTGAGAACATACTAGGTGCCCTCCGTAAAGAGCGAGCAATTTTCAAAGAATTTATTTTTGCGTGGTTTATCTTACCCCTAAGCCATCGTGAACCCGTGTGATCCAGTTTCCTTTTTTTCACAATGAAGTCGTCTGTTTGTGATTTCAATGCGACTCGCTGTAAACTTATCTACAATAGCACGTTATTATGTAACTCTGAATCTAAACGCAACAAACGGCTGTGATTCACACGAACTCTAGCGATGGCTTGTGACAGTTCAAAGGAACTGACGATAGACATAACCGTCGTCTGCTACGAGAACCACGACCTTGCGTGACCCTGCATCCGGGCTTTTCTTTTTTCAAACTTTCAAAACTTCGAATTGTAATGATCTTGTCTTGATGAAAAAAGAATTCTTTTATGATTTAAGAATGATTGTGTAACAAGCTGTCAATTTATTATTTAGATTTTAAAAGTTCGGTCTAGCGCCAAAACGCACCGTCCATATTGTCTGATCAGACAATCCGCAAAATTAATTCTTTGACAATTGCTCGTTCTTTACGTAGGACACCCAGGATGTTCTCAAGCAGTGAGTGTTTAAACGGGTGTTTGTACTGTGTGTAAAAGCCTGACAGTATCTGTGATGGTTTACGGGAGGCGTACTGTGCCTTTAATGTTCCTCGCGCAGAAGGGGTCTCATTCGACGTTGCATTTCAAAAAAGACGTTTTGCTTGGTAGCGCGGAAAGCGACTGGCCCATTTCTGGGTGAATAACAAGTCGTTATCTGTGTGAGAATGTTAAATGCTCAGTTCACTTTCAGTTTTGTGAGACTGAAGTCAATCTTCGCTGACAAGGTCAAAGTAACGCCTTTATCTGACCAAGGTGAATGAATACGATTAAATGGGAAACGGCGAAACGGAAAACGGCGATACGGGAATCGGCGAAAAAGTGTGAAACAACTGACAGTAAAAGCGATAATTTCGAGGGATGCTGTCCAAGTTGTCATGTGGTTGTCACGTAACGTGTGCAAAGCCGATGTTGTGGGGTGGGGGGGGGGGGGGGGGGGGAGGGTTTGGTCGGGGGGTTCGAGGGATGAGGGGGGTGGGGTGCTTTCAGGCTGTGCAATTTTGGTATGTGTCTGGCTGGAAGGATGCTTTCATCCCATGTAAAAGCCAGGACGCTTCTGCGGGGGTTTGCATGAAAATGTGCACTTTAGTGAAAGTCCTTTTTACAACTAGAGACTCGATGCGAACACACGCCGATTGAAGTGTTGTAGCTATATATGCAGATTTACAATAATGATGATAATAATAACAATAATAAATGAGCATTTATATAGCGCAACATCATAACTTTACAATAGATCACATCTTTATAGACATTAACATCATAACTTTACAATAGATCACATCTTTATAGACATTAAGATGTATTCATGCATCATCCAGGAACCACACTAACAAACCTATCAATGAAGCCACCACTTAAAGCCAGACAACGGACAACCACCGCTTTGACCCCCCCCCCCACCCCACCCCCCGGTTAAAAAGTAAGAGTACCAAGTAATTCCCGGGGAATGGAGGGAGGGGAGGGGGGGGGGTAGTTTGAGTTACCGAAGCGTCCCCGGAAGACATTTCCAGGTGAGGGTGAGAACTGGGTGTTTTACCGGGATTCGAACACTCAACCTCGCGAGTTCGAATCCCGGTCGCTGCCGCCTGGTGGGTTAATTAAGAGTGGAGATTTTTCCGATCTCCCAGGTCAACTTATGTGCAGACCTGCTAGTGACTTAACCCCCTTCGTGTGTATACACAAGCACAAGACCAAGTGCGCACGGAAAAGATCCTGTAATCCATGTCAGAGTTCGGTGGGTTATAGAAACACGAAAATACCCAGCATGCCTCCCCCGAAATCGGCGTATGCTGCCTGAATGGCGGGGTAAAAACAGTCATACACGTAAAAATCCACTCGTGCTAAAAACATGAGTGAACGTGGGAGTCTAAGCCCATGAACGAAGAAGAAGAAGAAGAAGAAGAAGAAGAAGAAGAAGAAGAAGAAGAAGAAGAAGAAGAAGAAGAAGAAGAAGAAGAAGAAGAAGAAGAAGAAGATGGACACTCAACCTTCCTGCATGGAAGGAATGTTGAGAATCGCTTAGAAAACCAATGGGGTTTGTCGTTTTAACGCATTTGCTGTGAAACAAAGGCAATATCCCGAATCCAGCATAGTTATAAAACTATATTTTGATGATGATCACATTGATATTGATGTCTTTTGGTTTGGAGAGCTATAGATTATTACAAATGATTAACATGCCCGCACCTAGTTTGACTGATATCCGATACTTTGGATGTGACAGGTTGGGTCTTTGTCGAAGAAGTGCCACCTTGATTGACTCCCGTATGGCTGATCCGCTCGATAGATCACACATTTGTTTTGTTTAACAAATATTATTTAAAACCTTGTTAATAGTTGAGTTGATAGCAATTATGTGTTCGACGACCGAGCCCTGATTACATGTGTGGACGGTGATGTATTTTCGAAGGAGCTTTACATTTGTTTGACAAACGTTTTTTTCTTCGTTAGATTACTACAGTAATTTGCTGCCAAATTCCAGATAAATGCTTCATTTCAGAATTTTCAGATGCCAACAGTGCTAAGGTGTTTGTTTGTTTCTGTGCATTTGAATTTGTATAGTTTTCCTTTATTTTTGATACCCGCGAGAACTTCATAATTATTTGTGTACCCCTTGTGTACAAGAAATGCCATGTTTCACTGTTTGTTTATTTTTCAAGCAGACGGAACACTGTCCTGTGTACGCTATTACAAGGCTTGCAACAAATCATCTAAAACTGCCAGAAGAAACAAATCTGAAACAAATAGACTGCTAACGTTCTGAAATCAAGAATCATAAGACAAGAAAGTTAGTTCATTTAACATTGTATTCTTGACAAAGTGGAACATTAACTAAACTTGGCCAAACAATTATTGCAACACATTTCAAACCCAAATTAAAGCATTAATCCCCGTGTCATTTCATTAAAACTGTATATGCCAGAGAAGGCCGTTTACGTAACCTTCAGGATCACCTTCTGGATTAAATATTTCTTTTACAGGGATTACGTGACCGCCGCTCAAGTAAGGGTACCGTCAAAATCGACCAGACAAAAACGGAAGAGCCGAATGAAAAATCGACAAAAAATCACAATAGGCAAAACTTTGCAACTTTGACATACAAGAAGAAAGTCAAACCAATTATCTACCCTGAACAGATTGTTTTGTTTTGCTACCTTGCGTATTTCTCGTGCTATGCTATTCCTACTGAAGCAGGTGTCGATCGCAAAAACGGTCAAAAACGGGACTTTTTGCGTCATGTTTTAGGGGTATCATGACAAAAAGTCTGCACTTTAGCAATGACTTGGTGTATTGCTTTGAAACTTTCAGAATATTTTACCAACATACTCGAGATACTTCGAGCGAAATGATGGATTGTTACAGGTGTTTGTTAAAATGTTATGCCATTTTTCGAAAGAAGTTTTTAATCTCGTCATAGGATTGTTCCCTTGGGTCCAAAAAATTCATGACTTTGCATGTCTTTAGAAAAATGATTGATACACACACTGCTAAAGTTTTATGTGCGTGTAAGCACTGACGCAAATTTGCTGGGCCTGTAAACACGCTACATATTTAAGCGATGATTCTGGTGCCACAGCGATGCCCAGCCAAGCGTGACCGTAGCATGTTTTAAGAGGCACGCAACGATAACAGCTGTAAGCGCGAAACAGCGTGAACGTTCCATTTTTTCCTCATGTGTTTGCATGACTAGCAAATTAACGCCAGCGGCTACACGCACATGAAACATAGAAAAAAATCTGTATCAATCATTTATCTGTAGATATGCAAAGTCATGAATTTTTTGGACACAAGTGAACAATCCCATGACAAGTTTAACAACATTTTCCGAAACATTGCGTCACATCTTGATAAATAACCGTAACGATCCAAACTTTCGCACGATGTATCTCTAGTATGTTGGTAAAATATTCTGAAAGTTTCAAAGCAATCCACCAAGTCATTGCTAACATGTAGCGCTTTTTGACATGATACCCATAACAAGTCGCGTAAGGCGAAAATACAATATTTAGTCAAGTAGCTGTCGAACTCACAGAATGAAACTGAACGCAATGCCATTTTTCAGCAAGACCGTATACTCGTAGCATCGTCAGTCCACCGCTCATGGCAAAGGCAGTGAAATTGACAAGAAGAGCGGGGTATTCGTTGCGCTAAGAAGGATAGCACGCTTTTCTGTACCTCTCTTTGTTTTAACTTTCTGAGCGTGTTTTTAATCCAAACATATCATATCTATATGTTTTTGGAATCAGGAACCGACAAGGAATAAGATGAAAGTGTTTTTAAATTGATTTCGACAATTTCATTTTGATAATAATTTTTATATATTTAATTTTCAGAGCTTGTTTTTAATCCAAATATAACATATTTATATGTTTTTGGAATCAGCAAATGATGGAGAATAAGATAAACGTAAATTTGGATCGTTTTATAAATTTTTATTTTTTTTTACAATTTTCAGATTTTTAATGACCAAAGTCATTAATTAATTTTTAAGCCACCAAGCTGAAATGCAATACCGAAGTCCGGGCTTCGTCGAAGATTACTTGACCAAAATTTCAACCAATTTGGTTGAAAAATGAGGGCGTGACAGTGCCGCCTCAACTTTCACGAAAAGCCGGATATGACGTCATCAAAGACATTTATCAAAAAACTGAAAAAAAGGTTCGGGGATTTCATACCCAGGAACTCTCATGTCAAATTTCATAAAGATCGGTCCAGTAGTTTAGTCTGAATCGCTCTACACACACACACACACACAGACAGACACACACACACACACACACACACGCACATACACCACGACCCTCGTTTCGATTCCCCCTCGATGTTAAAATATTTAGTCAAAACTTGACTAAATATAAAAATTGACGTAAAACGTTCCGTTTTTGACCGCTCTTACAATCGACACCTGCATAAGTAGGAATAGCATAGCACGAGAAATACGCAAGGTAGCAAAACAAAACAATCTGTTCAGGGTAGATCATTGATTTGAATTTCTTCTCGTATGTCAAAGTTGCAATGTTTTGCCTATTGTGATTTGTTTTCGATTTTTCATTCGGCTCTTCCGTTTTTGTCTGGTCGATTTTGACGGTACCCTTACTTGAGCGGCGGTCACGTGATCCATGTAAAAGAAATATTTAATCCAGAAGGTGATCCTGAAGGTTAAGTGAACGGCCTTAACTGGCATATACAGTTTCATTGAAATGACACAGGAATTAATGCTTTAATTTGGGTTTGAAATTTGTTGCAATAATTTTTTGGCCAACTTTAGATCATAGATCAATCTATCTTTAAACTGGATGTAAAATATACACAGCAGATGAATACAACGAATGAAAAGACCATTTGATCTTGGTTCTTGGTCGTTTTTTTCATGTCATCTTTAAAAGAGCAAACCCAATAACCGAAGTTAGGTATTCTTCTTTTCATTATTAATATTTGCCTGTTGTGTATCTTCCTCGTCCACGTGAAGGTCGATTGAATGAGGTTCTAGTAATCTTTCGACTTGCCAATACTTAAACATTCCATAAAGTAACCGTTCTTGCCATAAGAAACGTGAGATATTCGTATTGCAATTCTCTGAGATTTCTTCATTGACATTTGCAGAACAATGGCGACTGTTTTCTTCGAGATCCTGTCATTCGCAGTATGCATTCAGATTATTTCCGTTTCCGGCCAACCTCCGAGCGAGAAAGACTCGCATTACGACAGATGCAAGAAAGGTGATGGGGTATTCAAGGTACGCTTTAAAGACATCCGACACCGATACATGCACAACCTGGCGGTGACCTTACGATTCATTTTCTTCTGCTCATACGACGAAGTCACCGAGATAGACTTCTTTTTCAAAATTCTTTGTCAGATCCTTGGAGAATTGACACAATGTTTTACGTGACGACATGCTTCGCATTAAACAGATTAAACTATTTGTAGAACAAAACTAAATTAAATCACATTAAAACTCAAGGCTAGCAACTTGTGTGTAACATTTTACTGACTTTTTCTAAAGGTGGTTCCAACCAATCACCACTTCCTTCTCCTGATATGGACTGCACTAGGCTCGTGATCGGCCCTCTTACACAGGTCTAGCAAACAAACAAACCACCGAACAAACAAACAAACAAACAAGCAAAACAATCGGACTCAAAATAACTTTCCAAACGTACTCAATATAAGTTACAACAAATGTGATGCTCATACGGTGACATTTTCAGGGCAACGTCATTAAAACAATGACGTCACCGCGTCTGCGTTGTTTCGAGTCTTGCACCACAGACGACAAATGCGAGTCACTCAACGTGTGTCCGTCCGGTCAGCGGGCTGGTCACTCGGACTGTCAGCTGATGGACGACAACATGTCCAAGTTCTGCTACGGACTGAGCCCTGCTCCTCACAGGGACTGCTTTCATGCCGAGAAGGTGAGGCTGGAAGGGCATGATCATTCTTAACTTTCAGGGTCTCTTCTATGCAGTGTGTATTGTTTGTAGTTATGTGTTTGCATTGCAGCAAACTAAACATAATGGGAGCGTAATAAAACGAGATGCATGTCGTACCTTCTTTTGCTTGCATTGATTGATTGATTGATTGATTGATTGATTGATTTATATACTTATGTATTTGTTATTGATTTAGTGAATGATCGATTGATTGATTAATTGATCTATTTATGTATTTATGTATGTATTGATTTATTTATCTAATTATTCATACATTTATATTATTTATTTATATATTTATTTATGTATGTGTTAATTTATTTATTGAATTTTTTATTGAATTATTTGTTCTTAATTTATTGATTTTTTTGAATTTTTATCTATTTATTTAATTATTCATTATTTATTCATTCATATGTATTTTATTCATTTACTTATTGACCTATATTATTGACTTATTCATCCATCATCAATTTTGCTCATACTTAATAATTGATTTATTCTCGTTGCACGGCGTAACAGGCACGGCAATAAAAACAATATACAGATGGCCATGCTGTCCTAACTTTACAACAATTCTGTTCACATTGCAGCACGTTAAATGTCGTAACGGTGGTACCCTCAAGCCGGACGGCACGTGCATGTGTGTACTATGCTACAAAGGCGAACATTGCGAGGACAACGTTCGTGGTGAGTACACGTCCATTGGATCTCGTTTAACCCCTTCACTGCCACAGTATAACAGCATTATCCGAACGGTCTAAGGGAAAGAACTGTGTTTAGAACCCCTACAAGTACTTGGACAGTGGTTACCTCCCATTTAGTTTTCAGAAATGTCCTGAAATGTTGTTGACACAAATCCCACGTATGAGATACGGTTATGGACGTAGGACAAACCGAAAATGACCACGTATTACATACGGGGTGGGCAGTGAAGGGGTTAAGAGCTCACTCCTTCCATTGTATAGCCACTTTCGAGCAGGAGTCGATATTGTGTGTGTGTGTGTGTGTGTGTGTGTGTGTGTGTGTGTGTGTGTGTGTGTGTGTGTGTGTGTGTGTGTGTGTGTGTGTGTGTGTGTGTGTGTGTGTGTGTGTGTGTGAAGGTTAACGAACCAAATATTATATGTAGTCCTTAATACGCACAAAAACTATGGCCTGTAGGACATGGAGCACCATCAGCATGATGTATACTGTTCGGATCATCGTCTCAGATCTCGCCAGGCGTTTACACGGGTTCAGACCACCCCTCCGCTCGGTCACATTAAAAAACACACCAGCATAGGTACTACCCTAGAGTTTCACGAAGAACAAAGAAATAAACGTCAGACATGGGATTCAGAAAAAAATGATAATTAAGGAAAAAGAAGCTGGGGGTCTGGGGGCCCCCAGAAGCTGAAGGTATTTAGTGTTTTAGACACCCAAAAATGGCCCTGAAATGCATATTTCAGCTTAATCATAGAGCTTCTATATCAATGGCAATAACAACAATTCAAACAGCAGGGAAACATATGAAAGAAAATTGATTTTTTTGTTTACCTCACCTTGAATTAAAGCAGAACTGTTTGCCATGAGTAGAAAATAGTTTGTCAGAGTCCATTGCAAGTTTAGTGTCTTTTTCATGGAGACAACAATGGTGTGGTGGCACTGTGTGAAACACAGCATGTATCAAGTCTAAAGCATCGCCAACTTTCACGTCTTGTGTCTTCTGGCCTTTCTCGTCTTTCCAGCTCAATGATACAACTTCATCGAGCCAGTCGAATCTCCAGAGATTTTTCTTGTACTTCTGCTGGTCAATTTCCCGGGCTAGAACAGTTTTGTCTCGCTTTAGCTTCCTCATCATTTTGGCAGGTGGCTCGAAGCGATGTAAAAATGGCGCCGAATCATTCTCATACGTTATGCTTATACTGAATCCCCGATAGCTACGTTGAAACGGTAACTGTAGGAGACAAAGAGCGCGTTCCCATACGGATCGACCAGCAACAGTCTGACCGTTTTAGGAACCAACCGTTCAAGAATAGTATGGAATGGAGCGTCGCGATCAGCGGACCGGCCGAAAAACTTGGGTCTATACCTACATATACCCCAACATTTTCTCAGCGGATTTACACGAATCTCAAGAATGATCCCTGGAGCCTAAAAATTTACGGAATTCCGTAAATTTACGGAAGAATCCCATGTCTGATTAACGTGCCCCTGCTGGATTGTTGTCTTCTCCAGCTGCTCTGCCCTTCTTAAAACTTTGCATGGCTTTGCGGATTTCCTGTTTGGTAACGCCTGTGTTGATATTGAGTGGGTTTCCATGTTCCAAGTCTGTAGGTTTCTGAGGCTATGTTCTGTTCAATACATCGTTCAAGATGTTCTGTGTAAGTGCTCTTGCCATATTGGAAGTTTATCCTCCGACGAAGAAAGTAGTTGGCCTGTCTTGTTTCTCACAGGCATGGTGGGGTTGTTCTTCCTCACATCTATATATATATATATATATATATACGACTTGTGTGTGTGTGTGTGTGTGTGTGTGTGTGTGTGTGTGTGTGTGTGTGTGTGTGTGTGTGTGTGTGTGTGTGTGTGTGTGTGTGTATGTCCGCGATGCACGGCCAAACTTCTCGATGGATCTCTTTCAAATTTGGTGGCCATATTCAGGTACACCCCGGACACAACCTGGTCGATGAGATATTTCAACACGTGCTCTCAGCGCGCAGCGCTGAACCGATTTTGGTTTTTCTCTGGATCCATTCCCAGTAACTCTTCCTTATCTTCTCCAGTGTTTTCAGCGTTTATCTCCCTTCCTTCGTGCGGCGTCAATTCATATTCCCGTTTCTATTTTTAGAAGGTCACTGTCGACAACGCTCAATCCATATTCCCGTTATACTATTTTTAGAAGGTCACTGTCCCGGCGAAGCCGGGTATTACTCTTCCTTATCTTCTCCAGTGTTTTGCGCGTTTATCTCCCTTCCTTCATGCGGTGCGCCGGCGAAGCCGGCGTACACCCGGCGCAGCCGGGTATTCGGCTCGACTTCTTCCCGGCGAAGCCGTACCCGGCAAAGCGGGTATTCATCTAGTTCATAATAAGTCGCGTAGATACCTTGTGCATATATTGCCTAGCCTATAGCGAATTCACACGTACATGTTTCTAAAGGGTTAGTGGCGTGTGCGGACGTCAAGCTCCCATTTGTGAGTGAGATTACTGGAGGTCTCCCTTGCTGGCTGCTGTTTCCGCCTGTTCTGCTAGTCCGTTCCAAGCTGCTACCCTCTTTCTCCTTTTCCTCTACACTCGTAAGCTCCTTGGAATTTTTCTGATAGGTCGTAGATTATTAGGAACCAGAAGACAGATCAGTACATCTCAATAAGCAAAGCAAAGACGTAGTTGAGCTTCTCGCTGCTTTTTTCAATGTCGAAATGAGATAACGTTTCAAAGCTCAAATTGTTACCAGACTTGTTGATGTTTGTACGTGCAGACTGTAAGGAAGCCCGGGAGGTGCTGTCACCAGACAGTGGTTACAGTCTGAGCTCTGGCCATGACTGTACCGTGAGACCCACCGCCGCCACCCATCCCTTCACCGTCAGGTGTCCCTTTGGTACAAGCAACGAAACGTCTGTTTTCCTGCGAGTTCAGGCTGATAACGGATGGAGCGGGATAGAATGGAAAAGCCAACAGTGGAACGCCTACAAAACCGGCATGGGAACCTACGGCTCCCTCAACTTTTTCATCGGCCTGGAAAACCTGCACTACTTTCTCTCTCAGGCTCAGTTCCGCTTGAACCTGTTCATCTCTTACCACACTCCGCCAGGAGAACCGGCACCACACGCCACCGTCAACAGCTACAAGAACTTCTCCATAGCAAACGAGACAAACAGGTACGCCTTATCATACGTCCTGTACACCAACACCCAGCAGGAGTCTCCGCCAGAAACGGAGGGCTTCAAAGCGGCCAACGTCTTCCACCCCTTCTGCACTGAAGACAACGACTGCGGCACGTGCGCAAAAGACAAAGGACCCGGATGGTACTATGTCTTTGCAAACGGAAGTTGCGTAGGCAACAACCCCTTCGGCAAACCTGCGCAGTGGCCGTACGAAGGGAAGGGTCTTCTCACCTTTTACAATTATGAGTTCTTCATAGAAAGAATTGGTGATTTCTTCTAATTTTCTCCCCATCATCTCTGTCCTGAGGTGATCCCGTTCGTTACCAACTTTCTTGGGTTGTAATGGACGTTTTCCGAAAATAACTCTGTCAGGATTTCCAAGCATTGTGGAAGAGTTGCGCCCCAATTAGTGAGTCACACATTAACACGTGGTCGAACAGTTTAAACCAGCAATCACAGCGAATTACTGACTCTGATGAGTATGTTATGCAGAGTCCGCTCGATATGACCCCATTTCTTTTGAAAATATACACATCGGAGTTTACGATTTGTTGCCCTATGTGGTCACTGACAACGTTTTTCGCCTGAGGTCATGTGACTTTCACTTGAGGTCACGTGAGTTTGGGAAACACACGTGCTTATCGATCACTGTAGGCCATCGCCAGTGAATCGTGGCTCGGATGTGCAGATTTTGGAAAGAAAAAGGCCCCACAATGAGCGGACACTGCATAAAATACACACAGCAGGGCCGGACCCAGGGGGGGGGTTCCAGGGGTTCCGGAACCCCACCCCTGGAAAAAGCATGTACCTTGCTTTGAGTGTGTGTTTTTTTACTAGTTTTAGCACCAAAACAATGCTGCTCTTAACCCTCAAAACAAGGCCCAGATTGCACATATTTTAACCGTTTTTCAAACATTTTCTGGGGAAGCATGCCCCCGGACCCCCCTAGTTCGCGCGCCTGCTTTGCAGGCGTGCGCTTGAGGCTTCGCCACTTCGCTGATTTGCCCCCCCAAAAAAGGAGGAACCCCCCCCCCTTACAACTCATTTGGTCCGGCCCTGCACAGGAGTCAGTTATTCGTTGCGACTGGTCGACCACGTATTATTTTTGACTAATTAAAGTGAAGTGTAAATTTTCCATAACGCTTAGGGGCAAATGACACCTGCGCAGAGTCAGCGGCGCTGCATGCTGCGATAGGGATTATGACGAGTACTTGGCCTGTTTTCTTTTCATGCAACGTGTAGCGGGCTGGACAAAAAAAAGAATTACCTCAATAATCTGCAGTGCGTCGTCTGTGCCGCTGACTGCGCAGGTATAATTTTCCCCTTAGGAATCCTAACAGAGTTAATTCCAAAGACCGTCTATTGACCACGAACTGATGTGAACTGCCGTTCTGTAAACGCGGTATGGCCATTTATTATGTGTTGATTTCGACTGCATCTGTAAAAGAAAGCAGCTTAAAATCTGCTGCGTTGCAGGATAGTGAAGTTAGTCATTGGTGTCATACGTGTTTGAAGCACGCTGCTGTTGACGATATCATTTAATTAGTGATGTAAAATGGCGTTTTTCCACACCACTTTAGGCTGATGTGCACGAGAAAGTTACCAACCGAGTGGGAGCAACCTGCGGGGTCGGAGCGGTGAGAATCATTGTCAAACCTCAATTTCAACCAGTCTGACCCCGCTATTAGCTCCCAACCGGTTGGTAACTGTCTCGTGCACATACGTAAGCCCAGATTTCAAATTTAGATAATTTACTTGGTGGTTTACGTGATGTGTTCCTAAGTACAGTTATTTTTGCTTTGAACTTTTTCATGAAAAGTTCCCCACATTACAGTGTTCGTTACAGGTTCATCTCTGTTTGTTTGTTTTACTGTTTCAGTGAGTTATGCTTTGCTTCATTTTGCATTCTGTGTTTTGTGCTCATCATTAGCTTTGCCTTCGGGAACGTTGCTGTCCGCAGGTCGAGTAGCTTTCATCAGGGAAAATGCTACCGAAGTGGAGCATTAGCAATGTTTCCTTTTCCTGTTCTGCATTGCATCAAATGTTACGAAATGACTGTACATTTACTGTAAATCGATGTACCATACTGCATTGTATTGGATTGGATTGGAATGGATCTGGAGTTTGTTGTGTATTTGAAACTTTAAGAGTGGCCATGTCATGTAGTAATTAGACACGTGATAATTTAAGTTATTGAGACATCCCAGTACACTAAGGGATTTATAGAGCAAATCGAGAAAATTCATTATTTAACGAAGCGCATACCGCTGAGTTCAATAATTATTTTCGAGATTTGCTCTATAAATACCTTAGTGCACTGGGATTGTTTCAATAACGATATTGTCGGTACCGCCAGAGAAAAAAAGAAGATACAACACGCACATTTTGCTACGCGCATTTGAATAGGCATAACTGTGTGGTCAGGTCGTAGAAGATCTACTTTTGTGTGGGCTGTCTCAAGTGTGTCGTGCTTTCATCACACGCAAACTCTTGTTTTAATTTGTTGGTAAATTCCAGTGTAGCGTTAAGCTAAACAGTGATGATCTTTCAGAGAGACCTCATTTGAACTCGGAGAAAGGACTGTATTCTTATTTATTTGCGATTCGAAACCTCAAGTCGAGCTTCGACGGATTGACTGTGCAGAGTGACTCCCCTTGAATTGGCTAACCCCCAAGGTCGACGGTTAGCACATTTTCAAAATAAATGTGGTATGTTTCTCGTGTGGTATCTTCACTCATCGGGGAGTCTGGTACTAAATATGAACTGTAAGAATGCTCTGAACCCTACACGTATTATATCCCCATCGTTTTATGGCAGATCACATTATTTATTATAGATAGTCCGAAGAAGAATTACCTAGGCTATAAGTACAATATTTTACTTAGGTCTTGTTGCGTACTCGTGAACAGTGGCGTTCGATTTTCTGCGAAGTCCGTGAAATTTACGCAGAGAGGTCTCAATGTCTTACAAATTAACCCAGAACTACCTTTTGAATCACTATTCTAATACTCACAGTTCAATCTTCGATACATTGCAGACTTGTATCAGCCGTTTGGGGCACCAGCATCGCGGATAAGCTGCTCTAATCTAGCGTTATTTTGTGGTACTCGATTCTCAGTGGGTAAGGTCCCCCGCAGACACCAGATAAGGTCCCCCGCATTTTTGACCAAGTTGCGGGGGATCTTACCCCGTCAAATTTCACTGTTGATCTTTGTACCCATCGTGAGTCTAAACTAAGCTAAGCTGAAACTTAAAAATGGAAAGCAGTATCCACAAGTTGTTAGAATTTGACAAGCAAGAAGATTTAAGCCCTTCTGTTGACCGTGCTTTGTGTTATTTTATCATTTTTAACGTGGGAGACAGTATTTCTGACCTGTCTTGATGAAATGTCTTCTCTTATGTAGTACACGAGAGTATAAATGTTAAAGAAAACTAGCTGATCCAATGCAAAAAAAAAAGTATCGGCCAGTACGATATAAACTTCAATACAAGAAAGTCTGGTTATCTACTATTTTTAGGCATTAATTTGGAGACACCTACCATGTGGTTGGTCTTGCGGGGGACATAATCGTGTGTAGCGCCTGCGGTGGACACAACTAGGCGTTACACGAGAGCATGAGCATTCCAAAAACAAAAATTGCTCGTCACGTTGCACTGAGTCTGCACGCATGAGGCAGGCTGGTAATAAGTCTTATATATGGTACGGACGTTCTAAACCCTACACGTTTTCAATTCCGATTGTTCTTGCCTTGAAATAATAATTCGGAAACCATTCATTTACTGAACTGATGCAGTCGTATTTCAGTGTAGTCTGCTACGTATATATTCCAAATGCTGATCTAGCTGGTACGTTATCGGAATAACACTTGTGTTTTCTGTTAGCTGCTGTGAATTGGTTACTAACTCATCATTTGGTAATGTGGATAATAAGCTGCGGCATAATTATGAGAAGAATCTTCGCAAGTCGAAACTGAAAATTTAGACACAGCGGGTTCTATTTTTAGATCAGTGGCAACTGTGGCACAGGCACATGCAATCTGTCAGAAAAAAACCCACTTCTGCTTTAATTGAGAAGCAGGAAATGTATGGTATTTTGGTATTGTGGAGAATATAAGCTACATGTCATTAATTAATTCTGAGGGTGAGAGTACAGTCTCGCTTAGGCAAAGGGCGGAAGAATACGCTCTGTGGAAAAGTTAGCGCACTCCAAGAGTGCGCTAATTAACAGTTTTAGCGCATCGCCATTAGCCAATCAACTGGTTCACATCAGTCATGTGACACCAGTACTTACTGACAATTATTTTTATTTGTACCGTTTGGGTCTCCCCCCAACCCTTCTCCTATTGACTACCAATACTTTCACTGAACGATGACAATAACTGTAAAGTGCTGTTCACATGGCTGTCCAACAACCACCTTTCCACCAACTTTTAAGCGATTTCTGTCAGAACCAAGTCAGTTAAAAATCGCGTCCAATGTGAACAGTACTAACGCTCAGACTAGTTTAAGCAACGATTCTCAGCTGAGTGACACATTCGGGCTTGTCCCGTCTCGCATTCATTGTTTTCCGGATAGACCAAACCCAATCGAGAAGCGCGATAATAAAAGTCTACCGCAAGTCGCTTGTAGATCGCTGAAGAGTAGAGCAGAACTTAATATAGTTATTTTTGTGCACACCCATATACAAGGGAATAGGAACCGGTCTGTCCGTCTGTCTGTCTGTCTGTCTGTCTGTCTGTCTGTCTGTCTGTCTGCCTGTCTGTCTATGTGTTTTTCTGTCTTTGGATTAGACTTGTATCTCTGGTACTCTAGGTTCAATTAAACTGACATTTGGTGAGTAGCTTGGAATTGTCGTGCATACGGTATGTGCCAAAAATTAGGTTCCTATATAGTTTTACCTAGCGCATTAACCCAAAGATACCTTGCTTCAAAGCAGGGTACAATCAAGTAGAAAGAAAAATAGTACAGTCGAACCTGCCCTCGAGACCACCTGTCCATAAAGACCACCTGCCCATTAAGACCACCCACAAGGATCCCCGACGGTTTTTACGACTATATAAATCACTTGTCTAAAGAGACCACCTGTCTAAAGAGACCACTTGGGTGGCCGAGTGGTAACGTACTTGCGCTCGGAAGCGAGAGGTTGCGAGTTCGACCCTGGGTCAGGGCGTTAGCAATTTTCTCCCCCCCCCCCTTTCCTAACCTAGTTGGTGGGTTCAAGTGCTAGTCTTTCGGATGAGACGAAAAACCGAGGTCCCTTCGTGTACACTACATTGGGGTGTGCACGTTAAAGATCCCACGATTGACAAAAGGGTCTTTCCTGGCAAAATCGTATAGGCATAGATAGAAATGTCCACCAAAATACCCGTGTGACTTGGAATAATAGGCCGTGAAAAGTAGGATATGCGCCGAAATGGCTGCGATCTGCTGGCCGATGTGAATGCGTGATGTATTGTGTAAAAAAAATTCCATCTCACACGGCATAAATAAATCCCTGCGCCTTGAATATGTGCGCGATATAAATTGCATACAAAAAAAATCCCTGCGCTTAGAACTGTAGCCACGGAATACGCGCGATATAAGCCTCATATTGATTGATTGATTGATTGATTGATTGATTGACTTTTGCTCAGTCCCTTGGGTGGTCTCTTTAGACAGGTTCGACTGTAGCAACAATATTAACAGAACTTGCAGAATTGTTCTGAATGAATAGCGTGTCCTGTCTATGTGTGCATCGGTGAAACTGTCCGAGTTGACTACCTCTGTAAAACCGGTACCCCTGCTGCGGCAGTCTGCCTAGTCCTGGCGCTGCTGCGACTGTCATGAATAAAAGATTGTTAAACATGCATTGTGCAAAGTCACGTATTATCTTTCTTTATTTGGTGTTTTACGTCGTTTTCAACCACGAAGGTTATATCGCGACGGGGAAAGGGGGGAGATGGGATAGAGCCACTTGTCAATTGTTTCTTGTTCACAAAAGCACTAATCAAAAAATTGCTCCAGGGGCTTGCAACGTAGTACAATATATGACCTCACTGGGAGAATGCAAGTTTCCAGTACAAAGGACTTAACATTTCTTACATACTGCTTGACTAAAATCTTTACAAAAATTGACTATATTCTATACAAGAAACACTTAACAAGGGTAAAAGGAGAAACAGAATCCGTTAGTCGCCTCTTACGACATGCTGGGGAGCATCGGGTAAATTCTTCCCCCTAACCCGCGGTTATCGTCCTCATTTTGTGTGTGTGCTGCTTCTTTGTACTTATCTCGCAAATGGTACTTTTCAAAAGGACAAAACATTAATTAGTAAATGGATAATGTATTTCACACCATTTATACTTATATTGATGGAATATCTGCAATTGCATCCACAGAGTATTTTTAACATGTCTAGTCTTTCTGCTTGATTCTCTCTCTCTCTCTGTGTCTTTCTCTGTCTGTCTGTCTCTGTCTCTCTGCGTCTGTCTCTCTCTCTCTGTCCGCTGTCAGTCTCTCTCTCTCTCTCTCTCTCTCTCTCTCTCTCTCTCTCTCTCTTTCATGTTGTCAGTTTTGTTTATTTTACGGTTTGTTTTTCATGCGTTTTGAATTCACATTAAACTTCACGCAGCACAGAGTTCGAGTGGTAGGTTCATGGCGTGTTCGGAGATGAGTGTAAGTGAGCGAGTGGGTGAGTGAATGATGGAAAAAAAAGGGAAACGCACAGGGGAAAACACGAATATGCATGGATAGTGTTTTTTCCAGTGCGTGATTTCTACACACACGCATGCACGCACGCACGCACGCACACATATACACACATACACACACGCACAGGGAAAACACATACACAGTGACAGACAGCACTTCAGTTATACATATACTCAAACACATACATTCTGAATCTCAGAGACACCCCCCCCACACACACACACACACATACAATGTGTTGCAACATGAGCTTTTGGAAGAGCAAACGAGGAGCCAGAAACGATGATAAGTGCTGTTTTACACCCTCACGGTATAATCATTAGGCCCCCCCCAAAAAAAAAATAGGTGTGGTTAAGGTAACATAGCCAAAAAAAATTGGGTAGGAAGGTAGGCAATCACTTTTTTTTTAAACTTTTTTTTTTAATGTGTACAAATTAAATCTACTTGACAGGGAAATAAGTGTGCGACTCGAGCGCTTTCGCTTTCATTGCGTTTTCTGGACTCGTTTTTGTTTGTTTTGTTTTGTTTTTGTTTTGACAAATGTAATAAAAAGTTATAGGGTCGGCCACTATAAATAGGGTAGGTTGGGTTACCGTAACCACACCTATTTTTTGTTTAGGCCTTAGGAGTGTACTCCCAGGCGTTACCCCGACACCAGATAAACTGAGAAACCAGAACGATGGTATGCACACTCATATATCTATCACAACCAACAGGTATAACGACGGCTTAAGTGGTCCGCACTACTTCATATTCAAACATTTAATAATATACGTGCGTTCACGAAAGATGTATTCATTGCAAAGTATATGAACCATAGTTTTAAACAAATCATGTGTTTACGACACCTTTATTGCAAATTGCATAATAATAAATTGCATGAACTTGTACCCCCTTAAAAATTCAAATATTACGTCTATTGTATCTTTATTATTTCCTCAATAAAAAAAAAAGCAAAAACACTAAAAATAAAAAGGTTTACTAGGCTTGCGTTGCCAGGAAGTAACGTACTATTACCAGTGGAAGCATACAAATGCGTCCATTTTCATTCTGTTACGCCGACAGATTGACCAAATGTATTAATTTCGCTTTGAGCGACTTCTTCTTTATGCTTTAAGAGAAGTTTTAAGAGAGATCTGCCCCGAACCCAATCACTTTTCCCGTGTGCTTTTGCCTCTCAGGCCAGCCCGTCGCTGGCATCTTTGACACTTGCTTTCCAGATAAGATTCCATGTGTGATAAGAACAGTTCATTGCCAGTTGCCACGTGCCACGTGAGATGAATACAGCGCCAAACAACAAGAGGATCAACACGATCACTGTGACCGTGTAGCCAAGGTTAAGGGCACACCCCTTCTCGTGTAAACGAGTCAGCTCAATTCTTTCACCTAGGCTGATGTGTACAAGAAAGTTACCAACCGGGTGGGAGTCAGCCGGGTGGGAGTCAGCCGGGTGGGAGTCAGCCGCGTGGTCGGATTGGATGTAAAAACAAACCAACCTCAATAGATCATGTTCGGAAAACAAAACTCAGTCGGATTTGTATGGGTTGTGACAGAGTGAATACCCTTGCTTTTTCTCGGACAAATACATTCACACGTGCTCCTGTCCTCGTGTTTCAGACACACCCATCGCTAGTGATTGGCACCTTCAATATTTGTCCCACTAAAAGCAAGGGTATTCACTCTTTCACAACCCATACAAACCCGACACAGCTCTTTTCGGAATTCGTCTATTCCAACCCGCGGCTGGTTCGCAATCGGTTGGTAACTTTCTCGTGCACAACGACCTTGGTCAGGTTTCCACATGGAATAACATTATGCTTCCGATTGGACACGTATTGACAAGAAAGAACATGGATGTTGTTATTGTGTTTTTTTATTTATTTATTTTTTTACTTTTTTTTTTTTTTTTTCAGCAGGATGGGACTTTTTTTGCTGAGTTCATTTTGTAATGCTGTACTATACCGATACATGCACAGCCTGGACCTTACGATTACTTTTCTACAGCAGCAGTGTTGAAGTCACTGAGACACACTTCGTTCTCGAAATTCTTTGTCACTTCCTGAGAAGACACGCAGAAGAAGTGACAGAATTTTTACGTGACACCATTATTTACGTTGTGAGACTTTTCAAACTTTGTTTGGCTTCTGACGTCAGAAATAGAGGGTCAAAAGGAGACGTCTTGTTTTTTTTTTAATCGACATCGTAACAGGGCAACGCCTATCGATAAAACAATTCCGATCCGTTTGTATACAAAGTCGCATCTGTATAGTTTTTGAGTAATAAGTCAACTTAAGGGAGGCCGATCTTTAACTTTCTCTGTTTCCCAAAGACAGTCTGCGAGAAGCATCGTTCTTTTTGTAATAATGGTTGATGTTTTCAGAACTAAAGTGCATAAAACGCCAGTTGGATCGGGACTTGGCGTAAAATACAAATCAAGTTAATTTCAGAAACCTGTCGCGATCTTTACATTTCAGTTGCACCTTTTTACATTTAGTCAAGTATGTGTGTGTGAGTGTGTGTGTGTGTGTGTGTGTGTGTGTGTGTGTGTGTGTGTGTGTGTGTGTGTGTGTGTGTGTGTGTGTAGAGCGATTCAGACTAAACTACTGGGCCGATCTTTATGAAATTTGACATGAGAGTTCCTGGGTATGATATCCCGGACGTTTTTTTCTTTTTTTCGATAAATACCTTTGATGACGTCATATCCGGCTTTTTGTAAAAGTTGAGGCGGCACTGTCACACCCTCATTTTTCAATTAAATTGATTGAAATTTTGGCATATCAATCTTCTACAAAGGCCGGGGTTTGGTATTGCATTTCAGCTTGGTGGCTTAAAAACTAATGAGTGAATTTGGTCATTAAAAATCGGAAACTTGTAATTAAAAATTTTTTTTATTAAACGATCCAAAAACAATTTCATCTTATTCTTCGTCATTTTCTGATTCCAAAAACATATACATATGTTATATTTGGATTAAAAACAAGCTCTGAAAATTAAAAATATAAAAATTATGATCAAAATTAAATTTCCGAAATCGATTCAAAAACTATTTCATCTTATTCCTTGTCGGTTCCTGATTCCAAAAACATATAGATATGATATGTTTGGATTAAAAACACGCTCAGAAAGTTAAAACGAAGAGAGGTACAGTAAAGCGTGCTATGAAGCACAGCGCAACCGCTGCCGCGCCAAACAGGCTCGTCACTTTCACTGCCTCAGTTTTGCACTAGCGGCGGACTACGTTCAGTTTCATTCTGTGAGTTCCACAGCTTGACTAGATGTAGTAATTTCGCCTTACGCAACTTGTTTATTTATTTTTTTTATCTCGAGATGATGTAGATCAATGACATGCTAGATAAGTATACATTTTTGTGTAGAGAAAGAAACAACGCGATTGGTGAATAATGAAAAAATGGTTCATTCATGCATTTTTTTTGCTTTGCTTTCTTTATCTATTTATTACTTTCTTTACTTAATCTTTTATTTTATTTTATTTGATGTAATATATATATATATTTGTGTATTTACTTCTTTTTGCTTTGATGTATATAGACGTTTGCGCCCGAACATACGACTTATCAAATAATGAAATGACTGAGATGGGTTGGGGGGGACTAGCTCAGTGGGCAGCGCGTGTTGTTGCAATTGCTATATGTTCGAACAACGGCGAAGAATTTTATTTCCCTCACTCAACCCTGTGCAGAATCTTCAAGGTCCCCCATGTGCACGCAAGCGCACGATAAAGATCCCAAGTTCACATCAACAGTCTTAGAACTTGAACAATACAAAGACATATGCATGCAAGACTGACCGGCACGGTTGGCCTAGTGGTAAGGCGTCCGCCCCGTGATCGGGAGGTCGTGGGTTCGAACCCCGGCCGGGTCATACCTAAGACTTTAAAATTGGCATTCTAGTGGCTGCTCCGCCTGGCGTCTGGCATTATGGGGTTAGTGCTAGGACTGGTTGGTCCGGTGTCAGAATAATGTGACTGGGTGAGACATGAAGCCTGTGCTGCGACTTCTGTCTTGTGTGTGGCGCACGTTATATTTCCAAGCAGCACCGCCCTGATATGGCCCTTCGTGGTCGGCTGGGCGTTAAGCAAACAAACAAACAAACAAAAATGCAAGACTGGGTAGCGTTGATTGATTCAAAGTCTCTCTGGTGCCATTAGAAATGACGTAGAGCCAAAAAGTGTTCTCCTAGCTTATCAACCTTACCGTTTTTGGCCCTGGTTTTTGGTTGGACATAGTAGTCATCGGCCCTTGCTCCCCCCACCCCCACCCCCTGCCTCCCCCAGTAGTTTGAAACAAGGTCTGTGTCTTGAGCACCATAACTCATTCAGGGTTCACTCTCTGTGCTAGGCGACTACTGTCACTGATCTTGTCTATAATGTCTCATATTTTTTTTATGCTCCGTGTTACATCAATTCCCCATAGGCATTTTGTTTGGATCAAAGTGTTTCTGTTTTGTCTGCTCCCAACAGTCGACACGTTACGGAGTGGCAAAGACATTGTCTATGTCATGAATAAACAGAAGGCGCACTCCTTAAACAAGAATATTTGCTGCCCGTGGTTGAATAGTGATGCAGACAGTGGGATCATGGTCCTCTGTTAAATAGGGATGAACGTATTTTGAAGGGCGTGCTTGAATACTGATGAACATGCTGTGGCATCAGACCGAACGACAACCGACGATGCAAAAACAACGGTACAAAAACGTCGACACAGCTGGCTGATTTTCTCCAAAGTAAAAGCATTTTGACGGTGACCTTGTTAAAACAAAATGGAGGTCAAAACACCGAGCCTTGTCACACTCGAACCGATCAATTGTCTACGGTTACGGCCCATGACGGGATTGAACAGAGGTTTAGTGGAGGACGACCCAATCCTCTCCATTGGGAACTGAGTTGAAGGTCGAAACATCAAAAGAATACCGGCCCGCATCACGCCGCTAGCGATTGTAGCGGCGAGAGGGGGGTCCGTTCAGTTTACAGCCGTCACGTGACTTTGACGGTTCGAAACTGGGATTCATGAATGGCATTTAGGGCGACTTACAACTCAAAAAGCGCCACCATGCGGTTATTTGCTGCTAATAATCTCACATGGAAATTGTATACCCCTCCTGGCAACACTTGCGTTATGTGCAAAAGCTTACGCATCGGATTATGATTCATTTTTTCGTAGAGCAGGACTTTGCCGATTGGCAACACGTTTATGACTTTTTTTTAATAACGCGGTTCAACTTAGATCCGCACTTCGTACAACATGCCTCCCTGAATGGACAGCTTTGATTTAGTATTTAAGTACGAATTCTTAAAGAAAAACTTAAAATAACGTGGACCAGACTTGTACGTAAGTCAGTGATTTATCGAATCTGCTCAGTAGAAAATCGAATTGATGTCGACAATTTGTCTGAAGTCAAAGTGTTACACATTTGGTGCAAATTCTTTCTGACCTCGGGATATTAAGATAACGTTCTTTCTGTGCAGGCAAATTGTTGTTTAATGTTCTAAACTTCATCATTGAAGCACATTGCTGATATGGCAGGTGTGTGACATAGTCTTCACATGCAAAAATATCTTTAAACATTCGATAATTCCAAAACATATTTATTGTTCCAATTTCTGTCAACCATTTATGGATATACTGGTCATACAAGCTTCTTTTTACTTTCTTTTTAAACCATGCGCTTGAGTATTGAACATTTTCTTGAAAAGTCCAAAGGCCAGAGAGACCAATTTCATTTAAGTTTTTTTCAATAAAACATAAATAATTTAGATTCAATCATCTTGTTGATATACAATTTATAAGTAAAGCAATACACAATACTTGAAAATTTATTTTTATGAATAGGACTAATCAGTTTATACCAATAGCAAAGCATTCTACATTTCATATTAACATCTAGTGGATATCTTCCAAGTTCACCGAATATCATAGCATTTGGAGTTGATTTTTTAGTTTGAAAACAATTTTATAAAAACGCAATTGAAGTTTAGTAGCAAGTTCACAGGAACCAAAACCCCATACTTCACATCCGTACAGTAAAATTGGAGCAATCATTTTATCGAACAGGTCAACTTTTATGTCCACAGGCAGTGACAATTGTCTACAAGTACGCAAAAGAACAAACATTGCCCTTGAGGCACGATCATATAGATTCTTCTATAGATTCTTGCCTATTGGTTGTGTACGTAAGAGTGAATACTCTTGCTTTTATTGAGTCAAACGTCCCCACGTGACATTATAGACCAGTCACTCGCGTGGGGCGTGTCTGCAACACGTAAACAAGTAGCACGTGTTGAAAGCTTGCCTCATTTAAAGCAAGAGTATTTACTCTTCAACAACACATACAAACCCGACAGTTATTTGCGGAGTTCGTCTATGACGCCAAACAAAAATATATGTTGGTTTAGGGTAACGTGACCAAAAAAGATAGGGTCGGTAAGTCGGCTTTTAAATTTTTTAATTATTTTAAATTTAGTTATTTTAAAGGAGGTTACTTCGCTTAGTCTCGGTATGGTTCGCAAAATGTGCCAACAGTAACTGTTTTTGTTTTTTTGAGAAATGAAAAAGAGTTTTGGGTAGGCGGGAAAAAATAGGTTCCGTCGGGTTACCCTATACCAACATATATTTTTATTTGGCTTTTGTCTCAGTTAGGGAAGGTCTTGAGGTATGAATACCCACCCTCATATTTCCGTGTCGTCATTCATGTTCACAAGAATCAAAGGTACACCCTTACAACACCCATCCCCATGTTGTGTAAAGGCATCGTTGAAAAAAGGGCTTTGCAATCCTGCTGTGTATTTTCAAGAGACTGTTTGACATCGACATGGTTCTTGAATTATTGCATACCTATTAGCTGCAGGTACCCAGACCAACTGTCATCAAACTTTTCAAACGGGTTTTCTTTAGCTTCGATAACATTGCGGTCGCTTTTTTTCACGTGCTCGATCAGCCTGACTGCGTGTCAAATTGACAACAGCAGCAAATTGATTCGCATCTTGACACACACACACCCACACACACCCAACCGCCTACCCCCCTTACACACACTCACACACACACCAGACACACACACACACACGCGCGCGCGCGTGCGGGCGCACGTACACGCACCTACCAAAACAACACCACAACAAAACAACACGAAACAAAAACTAAGGCAACAGCCTTAATCTTGATTGGACGCGTCACAGTCTTTTGTCTAACTCTTTATTTTGTTGCGGTTTTAACGAGCGTCTGGTGAATAAAATATAGGACAAAATGTCAAACGGACAAAGGTTTCAACTTTTGAATTTTGGAGTCCTCTCACAGCCTAGTCTGTTGAAGCTTTTGTGTGCACAACTGCGTTGTTACTTAACACTTGTTCGTAATCAACTGTTTGTCACTTTGCATTTCATAGAGCTGACGGCAAGAAGGCTGGTACCTAACCTTTGTACTCCAATTGTTTATACCAATTCATTAAGGGCTTTAAAAGGATTGCTTATATTGTGTATAAAGAACAAGGTTTGTATAATTATTGTTTATATAAATTTGTTAAGGACTTCAAAATATTGTTTATATTGTTTATAAAGAACAAGTTTTGTGAAAACAAATTCGTTAATGGCTTTAAACGTATATTATGTATACAGTTTTTCAGTAACTGCAAAATAAAAAAATGAAATAGGAAAATACTTGTGTAACGCCACTATTAAAAACGTTACAAAGGTTTGCACAGAGTACAAACAGTACATTTTTGCATCCAGTGTGTGAATATACTGTATGTCTTTCAGAAGTAACTGAAATCTACCAATCGTTATATTGTTATATTGTTTATAAAGTTTAAGGTTTGGAATTATTGTTTATGTTTTTAGAAAATAAAGTTTACGGTCTTGGAAGTATTTATTATTTTGTTTACAAAGTTGAGGGTTTTGTAAGTATTGTTTTTATTGTTTATAAATTTGAGGGTTTTGGAAGTGATGTTAATATTGCTTATGAAGTCAAGGGGTTGGGAAGCTTTGATGTGTACTTTTATGTGTCTATATGTTTTGAGAGTGTGTTTTTATGAGATGTTATTTCGTACATGAGCAAAAAGAAAAGTGTCTGCTTGTTGCATTCAGATAATACCGTTTTATTGAATTGAATTGAATTGAAAAAAATAATTTACTTGGAGCTGGACACAGGCTTTGATAAAAGTCAGAGCCAATGGAAAAAGTAACAGAGCTTAGAAGTTTGATGATTTGTTTTATTGACGTTTTGTTGTTGCAATGGTTTGTTGCACACAGCTGGGGTCAAATTTGTGTCAAGAATGTTTAGTCTTTTAATTGTTTATTATGTATATCAAATACTGAGTATAATGCCTTCTTTTGATTGCTGTCATTGATACATTAGCTGACTAATAGTACAAACATAAAAAAAAACCAAGCATTTAAAAAATAAAAAATAAAAATTTAATATTTCCAAAAATAAATCATGTCACATCTTTTGGTACATCTACAATACCCGAGTGATGCTTTCTGAAAATACTTGTAATTTACTAGACGTAGAAAAAATCAATCTCTGCAAGTACTCGCGCGGAAGTGCAAGTATTGGGAAACGGCATTTATTCCTAAAATCAACTTCTATGGTTTTAAATGTCTTTATGAAAGTAAAAATAAAAAGATGGAGTGAGATGGAATCAACTATATCTCAGGTATGTACAACAATCCGTATTTAACAAACCAGTAAACACATTCAAGATCATAGGGAACTGTTGTTCATCGACGGAATGCATTTCGGAAGACAAATGACAACGTGACAACTGTAGATTGAATAATTTACTTCCTGGATGCATGGATCGATGTTCTCTTCGCAATTCTTTGCTATGTTTTACCATGTGTAATTAACAAATACGTCCCCTGTCCCATTTCTGTCTTTGCAGTTGCTGAAAAACGATTGGAAGATTTCAGTTATGAAAGACATATATTCACGCACTCGATGCATAAATGTACTGTTTGTACTCTGTGCAAACCTTTGTAACGTTTTTAACAGTGGCGTTACACGAATATTTTCCTATTTCCTATGTTGTTGTTGCAGTTTCTGAAAAAACGGTTGGTGGAATAAAGCGGCAATCCAAGCAAGCGAAAACACACACAGGTAAGCTTTATGTCAACAAGGAACACGTTCTGACGTTAATTCTCAGTACCAAAGCTTCAAAAACTATATAGATAAAAGGCATATTATATCATTAATGTATGAGGATAACACACAGATAAACAAAAAAGAAAAACAGACTGCTAACGTTCTAAAATTTTGAATAAAAAAGATTCTTGTATGGAATGTTTAATTATAGAAAAAACGAAATAGTCACTAGAACTTTGGCCATTGGTCTTCACAGTCACAACAGACAATAGATAACTATAGGTAAACAAACTAACAATCAAATAAACAAACAAACACGCAAACATAGAAACAAAAACAAAACATTAATGCATTAATGTTCAGATCGCCTATGATATATTTGACACCAAGTGGCAGAAAACAATGAATAATAATCAAAAATAAGTAATTTTAGAGCACGATGCTTTTTCCTATTCGTTCAAACTTTTTTCCAAGAACAGTTTTGGACTGTGCAAGTTATTGAAACCATAAATGTTTGAGTTTTTGTGTCAGTTCAGAGGTTTTTTTAATGTCGCTGTGGAGAATATTAACAATTAACACATTCTTTATAATTATTTTCATAGCATTGAATCTAGTAAGCAGCTATGAATATGTATTGACTGACATTTTTGGAATTAGTAAACTTAGAATGAAATCAAAAGCACAAATAAGCCAATAATGGTAAGCTAATGAACCGTTTAATGTACAATACAAAACACTCACTAGAACCTCGATCTGCAACAAAATTGGTTCTAGTAAATATTTCCTTCTGTTAATTGAACACTCCATAAACTAACCATTTTTGATTGATTCTTATGTTGGTACATTAGCAATGAATCTGTTTATGGTTTTATTTAAGTAGATATGTTTATTAAGTTTTGCTGCGCGTTAGAGAACTATTAAAAAGGGCTGAAATTGCCCTTGACATGCATAGTCTAGCCGAGAGACATTTTTAATTATTAAAAAAAAAATCAAAGTAACTTTTATATTATGGTAAAGAAGAAAACATTTCAAGAGAATTATTACTATCTTCTGTTAAAAGGGTTAAGTGCTATCCCTAATTGTTTTCGCTCTTCTCTTGTAATTCTTTGAGTAATACAACCCAAAATGGGTAAATTTTAACCCCAAACGAGCCTCAGTAATGCACCTCACTGACCTCCCTGACCTCACTGACCTCCCTGACCTCCCTGACCTCTATACTGTGCCAGGTGCACGTTTTTTTACAACGCCTGTCAAATTCCGTTTTACTACATTCCTTGGTCAGGCTCTGTCCTATGATCGTGAAAGTTTTAAGAAGCACGAGAGTTCAAAATTACATATTAAAATGTGACATTGAGCGTGGGGTTCGTTTTCGATATTAATGTGAGGATTTTTTCTTTTGATTTGTGAAATTGACGTGTACAAGGAAGGCTCAAAATGCAATACTTGAACACAAGTAATTTTAACAAAAGATAGAACTAATCGTCGTAAACAACTTTTCTTCTTGAGCGTAATATAACAGTTTCCTCGATTTGTTTAATAATTCAAAACGCCTATGCCTGCCCCATCGGCCGGACGATAAACATGCTGTGAGTCTATAATACTGTTTACAGTGTCTGTTCATTCTCTTTTTTGTTTTTTGTTTTAGACACCAGTAGCATGCATGTAACTTCAACCCTTTTTTTCACTTGTCTTTTACATTTGGTCAAGTTTTGACTAAATGTTTTAACATAGAGGGGGAATCGAGACGAGGGTCGTGGTGTATGTGTGTGTGTCTGTGTGTATACGTAGAGCGATTCAGAGAAAACTATTGGACCGAACTTCATGAAACTTTACATGAGAGTTCCTGAGTATGATATCCCCAGACATTTGTTTTTCTTTTTTGGATAACTGTCTTTGATGACGTCATATCCGGCTTTTTGTAAAAATTGAGGCCGCACTTTCACGCCCTCATTTTCTTTTATCAAATGGATTGAAATTTGGAAAAGCAATCTTCGACAAAGACCGGACTTTGGTATTGCATTTCAGCTTGGAGGCTTAAAGGCACAGTAAGCCTCCCGTAAACCATCACAGATACTGTCAGGCTTTTACACACAGTACAAACACCCTTTCATTTAAACACTCACCACTTGAGAACATCCTAGGTGCCCTCCGTAAAGAGCGAGCAACTTTCAAAGAATTTATTTTTGCGTGTTTTATCTTACCCCTGAGCCATCGTGAACCCGTGTGATCCAGTTTCACTTTTTCAATCGAAACACACGTCTGTGGTTCACAAGTCAGAACTCTCGCGGTGGCTTTTGACTGTTCAGAGGAACTGGCGACGTCATAAACCGTCGTCTGCTACGAGAACCACGACCTTGCGTGACCTTGCTACCGGGATTTTGTTTTTTTCAAACTTTCAAAACTTCGAATTGTACTGATCTTGTCCTGATGTAAAAAGAATTCTTTTATGATTTAAGAATGTTTGTGTAACAAGCTGTCAATTTATTATTTAGATTTTAAAAGTTAGGTCTAGCGCCAAAACGCACCACGTCCGATTGTCTCTGACACAATCCGCAAAATTAATTCTTTGAAAATTGCTCGCTCTTTACGTAGGGCACCTAGGATGTTCCTGTTTGGTGAGCGTTCAAATGGAAGGGTGTTTGTACTGTGTGTAAAAGCCTGACAGTATCTGTGATGGTTTACGGGAGGCTTACTGTGCCTTTAAAAATCAATTAATGAAAATTATGATTAAAATCAAATTTCCCGACACGATTTAAAAACAATTTCATCTCCTTCCTTGTCGGTTCCCGATTCCAAAAACATATATATACGATATATTTGAATTAAAAACAAGCTCAGAAAGTTAAAAAGAACAGAGATACAGAAAGCGTGCTATCCTGCTCAGCACAACCACTACCGCGCTATTATGGCTAGTCAATTTCACTGCCTTTGCCACGAGCGGTGGTCTGACGATGCTACAAGTATACGGTCTTGGTGAGAAAAAAAATGCAGTGAGTTCAGTTTCATTCTGTGAGTACGACAGCTTGACTAAATGTTGTATTTTCGCCTTACTCGACTTGTTTTTCTTTCAATCAAATCCTATGCTAAGATACGTAAACAAGGCCGCAGACAATTGACGTTTTGTGTAGTAACAATACCCCCCTCCGGACCACCCACCACCACCTCCACTTTTCATTCTTCAATTTCAAAAATTTAAGAACAAAATGTAACTATAATTGTCCAAAAACTTACATCTGATATTTAACTCAAGTTTCAACAATGTACCAGAATCCGATATTTTTTCATACTTGAATTTTGCAAATATTCTTTATATGCCGTTTGCAGGGTCATGGGGACAGCCGTTTTCTTGCGTTTGGCATTCGCTGCGTTCGTGCACGTCATTTCCGCTTCCTCTAACGGCCAGAAGTCTACACGATTCGTGAGATGCGACAAGGAGGAAGGAATATATCCGGTAAGACGAAGCTTTTTTTTCGTTCACTTTTTTCTTGTATAGAAAAAAATATTTAACTTCCATTTTTGTTTGATAATCATTGCTGCCGCAATGAGCGCTTCTGGTGTGATAACGCGAGACAACTCCTGTGATCTTGCCGCGAGGTTCCGCCTGTTACCATTGTCTTTTTACCGTATAAAATGCACGACTTACACACGAACTGTTACCAAAGCGGCATGGTATTTGGGACCAATGCACGTTTTTTTCCTTTCTCGTGTGATCTTGCCGCGAGGTTCCGCCTGTTACCAGCCGAAAGAAAGGAGGGACAAACCTCACCAGAACCGCCCATTGCTCTCTCATATTTCCCTGTCCTTTCCTTTCATTAATTAATTTTTATGATTGAATTTCAGCGTGTGAGTTTTTTCCCTCGCTGATATCTATAAACAGAGAATAGTGTTTCATAATATTGTAAAATATGAATTGACATTCATATAATTATATGTTTACATTTGTTTGATTGTTGGCTCGCAAATACTGTTTTCTTGCAAATTGTATAGAATGTTCGTGGGTTTTTTCTTTGTATAATTATTGTTTTAGTTTTGTTTGCTTACACTCTACTGTATCTCTTCATTTAATTTTGTGTCGTAGTTTAAGTAGGGACAGAATATATCTATCTTTCTTTTTTTCTTTTTGTCTGTCTAGCTATTTATCTATTTATTTCTTCAGCAATAATCATTTTAAATGCTGATCACATATGTTAATCTTCAAATTTACACTTGAGCTGTTCAGACTCTGTGTGTGTGTGTGTGTGTGTGTGTGTGTGTGTGTGTGTGTGTGTGTGTGTGTGTGTGTGTGTGTGTGGTTTATGCGACTGTTATTGCGCTGTGGTTATGAGCGTCAGTGACTGTGAGATATATTTAGATATATATAAATTAAATGATGCTTATTGCTTAAATGCTCATGTTATAGGTTAATCTTAGTAGTGTACTTATGTTTGATTATGCTTAATGATCGTGTGTTTGTCTTATCAAAATGCGATGTGGTGCCAAAAGAAACATGTCCATGTTTGTGTAAAATGAAAATGGACATTAAAGTTTTCTTATCTTATCTTATCTTACCTTATCTTCTAATCGATCAGTCTATCTTCCTACCATCGTATGTATTTATCATCTACTGATGTATTTATCTGACATGTGTTATTCCACACAATTCCCTGCTACTACCGTTAAACACCGTGTAAACGCCCATACCCCTCATGCACATTGTTCACCCTCATGTAGGGGGTGGACTTTTACTGGGTACTACACCCTGCCCATGAGCAATCCCATTTTCAAATAGCGACATTTAATCACATGGTATGAAGATTTCAGAAAAAAAGGCGTTTCTGCGTTCGTGAAAGCTCAGCGACACTCACATCTCGAAACAGAACATGTCGAAAGAAATTATTTGCTGTATGATTTTGTAATAATTGCTCATAACTTAAATGAAACTCGAAGAATTATTCAAGATATGTGACGCGGAGCCAACGGAAGAAATTCAAGCCAATAAACACAAATCACAAACAAGTGTGGAAACGATACATCGCATTTACGGTCAATCGATTTAAACTGACAGAAGTCATCCAGCGAAAACAGGGATACAAAATGTTTATGGGACAACCTCTTACCTTCGACGGCACAGCGGACCATAGACTGTTCACTCGTTTTCATTCAATCGCTCCTCTCTCAAAGTACACCCCTCTGTCCTCTTTAATCTTGACAGACACTTTTAAGTCATCATCTTTCCTTGACAATTGTATCCAGATACTCCAATGCTGAGAATTCTAACTCAGCTGTATGAAACGTCTTACGCGGCATCTTATTGTCACCATTCATTAAAACGAAATACATGTACTGCGGCATACAGGACATTATGAGTAAGGAAAACAATATTTTGACGAGGTACTATACCCTACGTACAATAATAATAATAATAATAATAAATGAGCATTTATATAGCGCAACATCATAACTTTACAATTATGCTCTTTGCGCTTGACACATTTAAAATTAAAACACAGTTATACAAGCATTTACATCTACATTCATAGTCAGCAACGCTTAATTAAAAGCATACACCATCAAACATACATTACAAAAGATTCTTCCACTAATTAACTAATAAAAACATGAATAAAATAGGTAGTGAAAACAAGGAAATACCAGCTGAATACCCTTAATCAAACAGAACATGTTATCAACAATACTGAAAACAGCCCTTGATGTTTATATACATTATCACATTATCACTAAAACAACAAATACACTACATGTAGCCTACTGATGGACTGAGAAAACAAAATCAGGGGTTGTATTTCTTGAAGAGGTGCGTTTTAAGTGCTCGTTTGAATGCTTGGGGTGACTGAGAGTGGCGGATGTGAAAGGGGAGAGAATTCCATTGTGTTGGTGCGCAGAAAGTAAAAGTGCGTTGTCCGTATGTTTTGGTTTTGGTGTGTGGAATGGTGAGGATGCGACAGTCAGAAGAGGCACGGAGTTGTCTTGCTGGAGAATAGACGGTGAGGAGTTCAGAGAAGTAAGCAGGAGACGAGCCAGAAAAGAAGTTAAAGCAGAGGGTGGACAGTTTGTAGTCAATGCGGGCTTGAATAGGTAACCAGTGCAGTGTGTGAAGAAGTGGTGTTGCGTGATCTCGTTTTCGTGCTTTCAGAATGAGGCGTGCTGCCGAGTTTTGGACTTTTTGTAGTTTATGCAGGAGGTACAGAGGACAGCCAGAGAGAAGAGAGTTGCAGTAGTCAAGTTTAGAAAGAACAAAGGCACAGACAAGAGTGTTAGTTGAAGAGAAGTGTTATGTGCAGTGGAATAGGAACAGGAGGAATTCAAATGATTGACATGCAAATATTGCAAGAATCTATTCTGTGCGGCTGGCTTGCTCAGCTTTCGAATATGAATAACAATAGTACATGGACTTGGATTCCTAGATTATATTTCCGTAATTTTGGAACAGATTTATCATGTTTTAATTCAATTATTGGTCCTAAAAAGTTTAAAGGGTTAGATAGTCTTCAGTCCTCCTTCTGGAGCAAAGTACTGCGAGTCTGGTTGGAACATAATACACTGCACTCTCCTTCGTCTCTGAAGATGGCATGCATATGGAATAATGTCGATATAAAATATCAAAATAATGTAATTTATTTTGACAACTGGGCAAAAAAAGGAATAACACATGTCAATGACCTTTTAGAAAACAATTCCATTTTGTCATTTCAAAATGTACAGAACTTAATTGGTACTTCACCAGAACTCTATTTACAGTACATTGTTGTTCACTCGGCGTTGTCTCGTTATTTAAAGAACAATACGGATTATGTATATGCTGTTACTGAAGAATTTTCGAAATTGTATTTTAATGATAAAGTGATGTTAAAAGCTAGATATTTTCGAAATTTTATGACAGATATGAAATATAGTCCACCCTGCTGTGTTCGATTTTGGCTGAACAAACTTGGTATTAATATTGAAGAAAAAGTTTGGCTTAATGCAAAAGAGACAACAACAGAAACCAGACTAAAAGAATTACAGTGGAAGATATTACACAATATATACCCAACCAATATTCTTCTCTTAAAAATGGGACTCGCAAATAATGATAAATGTCCATATTGTATTGAACAAGTTGATTATATTGAACATTTCTTTTTCTATTGCAGTAAAATTCACCATTTGTGGAAGCATGTTGAAACATTGTTTTACAATCGATATAACATAGCAATTATTTTACAAGCAACAGATGTGCTGATTTGTGTGCGAGATAAGAATGGTTTGACACATGATATGTTTAAGTATCTTACCCATTTAATCTTGATTGGAAAAATGTGTATAAGTAAATTTAGATATGGGACACCCCTTGAAATATTATTTATTTTTCAAAGGGACTTAACCCTCAGGGGCCTGGTATAAAACAAGTGTAAGTTTAAATTGAGTGTGTGAAATAATAATATTTAGAGACTGTTATTTACGGGATAGAAATGTATGATATACTCCAGGTTTACTACATGTTTGAATTAAAATCTAAAAACAAAAACAAAAACAAAACAAACATTGGGAAAATGATGACACAACTGTTAAAGTCAGAGATTGGACAAGCAAACGGAGACTTTTGAATCTATAGGCACGAATAAATAATAATGGTGATAATGAAAAAATAAATAAAAAAATTAAATTAAAAAAAAAAAACCAATTGATTATATACTATTATTATTTTTGGTATTACTATCATTATTATTGTTAAAAATTATAAAAAAAATTAAAAAATTTGAAAAAAGCTGAAATTGAAAGTTATAAGATAAATAAATTGATCTTTATTTCGAAGTAATTTCAGATTGTTATATTTTTTTTAATAAAAAAAAAGTGTGACCATTTGTTTTAAAATTATATAAATGTAATGGAAAAGAAGAATGTAATGGAACAAAAATTGAATTTTGTTTTAGTGAGGGCATTATAAATAGCTGCTAAGGAAAACATGAATAGATAAGAAATAGTTATTAAGGAAAAATTAAATATGTAAGAATTGTGTGTGTGTGTGTGGATAAAATAGGCAATTTTTTTTTAATTTAAAAAAACCCCAAAAAACAAACAAACCAAAACCTTTTTTTGGTTTTATATTTTGTATAACATAGATATATAATGTATACTTAATATAATATATAATGAGGTGTTATTAATATTATAAGATCGTTAAATAAAGCATCTCCGTTTGTAAGCCCTAATATCTCATTGAAAAAAAAGCTGCCTCCCCAAAGAGAAAAAAAAAAGAGGAAAAAAAAAAAAGAGTGTTAGTTGTTTGAGAGGAGAGTGTGTGGCGAATGGTGCTGATCTTACGAAGCTCAAAATAAGCTGCTCTACAGACTAAAGATATATGTTTGTTAAGGGTCATGTCAGATGAAAGGGTGAATCCAAGGTTTCTAGCTGATGGTGAGAAAAGAATGTCGGTGTTGCCTATTTGAACAGAAACAGGTTGGGGAGAGGGAAATGTAGTGTTCTTCTTTTTGCACAGTAAGACTTCAGTCTTATCATCATTCAGCTTAAGTTTGTTATCGACCATCCAAGATTTAACATCAGTGATGCATGTCTGAATGGTCTGGATGGCGGAATGTGTCTCTGCAGGGGGACTGGGTTTATACAGCTGGGTGTCATCAGCAAAAGACTGATTTAAAACAGAATGGTTTTGAATCAGTGTGGATAGGGGCTTAGTGTACATGATGAAAAGGATGGGACCGAGTACTGAACCTTGAGGAACACCGAAAGAAAGTGGGGCTGGAGCAGACATCTGGCCATCGACAAGCACAGCCTGAGTTCTGCCAATGAGATAGGACTCAAGCCATGATAGCGGTGGACCGGAGATGCCGTACAGAGTCTGAAGTCTATGGAGAAGCGTGACATGGTCAATCGTGTCGAACGCTGCAGAAAGGTCAAGTAGGGTAAGCACTGACACATCACCACCATCCAGAGCAGACAGAATGTCACTGATTACTTTAAGTAGGGCTGTTTCAGTACAGTGAGAAGGGCGATAAGCGGACTGAGAGTGCGAGATCAAATCATGGGTGTTCAAATATGACAACAGCTGCTTCAAAACTACCTTTTCAAAAACTTTGGACAAGAATGATAAATTAGATACAGGACGATAGTTCTTCAAAATATTGACATCAAGACTAGGTTTTTTGAGAAGTGGTTTGACAAGTGCAGTTTTGAACAATGATTGAAAACACCAGATAACAGGCTATCATTGACAATTTGAGTAAGAGTTGGCAACAACACATCAAGATTCTCAAAAAGCAGTGGTGTGGGTATGGCATCAAGTGGACAAGTTGTTGGTTTGGACTTTAGAATAATGGATCTAAGGTCTTTTTCACAATGTTGTCATCCAATGTAGGAGTGGGCGTTCACTCGATACTGAGCGCCTACAATGTACTGTACTTCACGGTAATATATAATCACTCTACTGGTTCTTTGTGTCTGAAACCTCAGCTATTTGTGTTTAGTTTTTCTTGCAAATTGCCAAGAAAAAATGTACAAAACTGCAGAACCGTAGAAGAGATAACGTTTTTCAAAGTTTGTCAATTACAGAATTCTAGTAGTCTAACTTGATCTACAGGAGAGTGTTATTTTTCTTTTTTGAATTGCTCAAACAAACTCTGTATTAACCTTAAACTCCGACGTAGCAATCAATCGTTAGGTCTCTTGATATACTTGTAACATTAAACCATGGAGAAAACATTTATCTTCCAGAAAATGAAAGATAGAACTTTGAAGTATGTTTTATCTTACTCTGAACAGGTCCCTAGATGCAATAAAAGGTCAATTATTTCATATAGGTTTACAAAAGTCCACCTTAAACCTAGAAATAGAACAGATGGTTTCGTTTTCCATTTCTTTAAGTCAAAGCGTCGCTGTATAAAGATGTGACTAGTAATCCTACAGTTTTGTAGCTTTGTGGTTTTGTCGGGTTTTTTCAACAACAGAAACATGTATGATGTTTTCAATATTAACACGCCACTGACGAGCTTTGTTACTGTATGCAGGGAAACGTCATTTCAAGCATTACTTCTCCACGGCTTCGTTGTTTCGAGAAGTGTGCAGCAGACGACAAATGTCGGTCACTGAACGTGTGCCCGTCCAGCGATGTTCCTGGTCAGTATGACTGTACGCTACAGAACCGCCACAACCCTTGGAACTGCACAGGAATGATCACAGCTTCGGATCCAGAATGTTTCCACGCTGAAAAGGTCGGTTCAGTGCTTTTTTCATTAATCAAAAATTGTACAATCTCAGAGCCTTGTATTCAGAATATTTCCATGCTGAAAAAGTCATTTGGGTGCTGACATCTACTAGAAATAGTACAATATCACAGTCTTGCATCCAGAATGTTTCCATGATGAAACAGTCGGTTAGGTTCTGTCATCTACTAGAAATAGTACAATATGACAGTCTTGCATCCAGAGTGTTTTCATGATGAAACAGTCGGTTAGGTTCTGTCATCTACTAGAAATAGTACAATATGACAGTCTTGCATCCAGAGTGTTTTCATGATGAAACAGTCGGTTATGTGCTGTCATCTACTAGAAATAGTACAATATCACAGTCTTGCATCCAGAGTGTTTTCATGATGAAACAGTCGGTTAGGTGCTGTCATCTACTAGAAATAGTACAATATCACAGTCTTGCATCCAGAATGTTTCCATGATGAAACAGTCGGTTAGGTTCTGTCATCTACTAGAAATAGTACAATATCACAGTCTTGCATCTAGATTGCTTTTATGCTCAAAAGGTCGGTTGAGTGCTGTAATTAGAAATTGTAAAATTTCAGTTGATTGTTGTCCAATAGTTCGCACAATGTCTTCCAAGCACTGTCAATAGTTGTAGCCTACCCGATGATAGCTGAGTAATGCACTGAGTTTGCTCTATGACAGCTGAGTACTGTCATGATAACTCACGCAAGTGCTGTGATTATAGCTTGCACAATGTCAGCTGAGTTCTGTCACCACAGTTTGCACAATCTCATAGTAGCGTAGTTTTAACAGCTTGCATACGAGCAACGAAGAAGTGTCATCAAAGCTCACACAATATTACCTGTCATAATACTGTCATTATACGTAATTTGCCTACATATGAGTTTTTGTCGGACTCTGACTTCACATGGCTCAAAGAATTAAATTCAATGTTCAATCGATACATTATGGCTTGCACAATGTAGCTGAGTAGTTTGGTGTGATACAAAGAAAATTGATTTGTGTATGCAGCGTGAACTTGACGAAATGAATTCTGATTGTGTTAAACATTCGTCAAATGGAATATTTTGCAGGTCCATCATTGTACCGAGATGCAAATTCCAAATCAGAACAACGATTGCGTCTGTAAACCCTGCTACAAGGGACCCGGCTGCACGCAGCATGTCATAGGTATGTTGTTCAGCATCTAGTCCATCTACTCCGCCTCTACCCCCTCCTCCCCTCTCACACACACACACGCACACATGTGGGTGCTACCCAGTTACCCTCTTCCCACCTTCTTCCTCATGGAAAAAGATGTTTTCTTGTTTCATGTTTTTGTTGCTACCGGGGAAAGGAATCCCCTCCCGCAAGTAGGGCGCACACGGGAAAGTTCGGCTGCTGGGGTATTGGCGGCTCTGGCTTTGTACGCTTTTGTTCTTCAACAGTAGTTCTTTTGTCGTAAGCGGTCAGGACACCACCTAAGATAACAGAAGATAGAAGGGAGATGAATTAATAGAAGAGAGCGTAATGCACGAGACATGACAATATCTTACATTTAAAAAACAAAAGAATTCTGTACTCACTGATACAAGGACAGCACAATACAGTACGAGTTTTTGCTTATGAAGGCTTCATCCATCCTGACCTCAGATCAAAATGAGTTCGGCTCATTCTATCCCTGACAGGATGCCTTGGTTTTCTTTCTGTGGGTAAGAAATCGAATTTTTTTTTTTACATATTTAGATCTTTTCGTAATGTGTTATGGAAATAAGCAGATTCGCAATCGTCGATAATGATTTTTCATGGTGTGTAATTTTTAAATTACAAAGGAATTGATATGTAAGACAGTTTCAAGCGAGCTATTTTTCGCGGCTGTATTTTCTGTGCAAACAACTCTAAATATGGCATAAGTGTCACGTGATAATCAACTGTTTGGTTTCGGCGCTCGCTGGAGCAGACGATTTTTTTGACAGTGATGCAACCATATATTACGGTCTCCTTCGGGCAGCAGTCCCAAAATTTCGACTTGTTTTGACCTTAGAACGATGTCTTTATCATAACTGTGAAGAACAGAACGGAGATCATTGTCGAAGTCGGCCAATCTGCTATCATTTTCGTCTCGCGAACACTGCTAGCAAACAACATATGGGAGATAACTCTGTATTCTTGTTTTGATAGATTCGCGTAGGAATTTAGCGTCTGGTCAGAGAGATAACTGGCGATAGCCGTCGAGCGATGATGATCAGAATGGGCTTCATCAGGATCACGAACAAACAAACACAAATAAAAGGGCAACAAAAAGCAACACGGAACGAACAAGGTTTGAAAAGAAGATGTAGGGGAAACACACACAAAAAAGGGCTGTATCTTAAATGTTATCTCCTTCGATATAGCAACAGCTGTACATTCAACGCATGTTTTCTGTATTGATGGCAGATTGCAAGGAAGGGATGGAGTTGTTCACCAGTAACTATGGTTACCCTTTTCTCACTTGTCTCATCCAACCGACGACAGCAACCGAACCTTTCCTCGTCGGCTGTAACCTTCGTTATGGGACAACCAACCTCATCAACCGTGTCCAGAATGCCAGTGGCTGGAGCGAACTGGACTGGGCAAGCTACGGTTGGAACGATTACAAGAAGGGCATGGGGAATTTCTACAAAAGCAACTATTTTGTCGGTCTGGAAAACATGTACCTCTTCCTGAACCAGTTTCATTACCGCTTGAACATGTGGAACACGTACCATGACCAAACAATAAATCCAGTCAGTCCTTCCTTTAGAAAAATCATCCTTGGAAATGAAAATAACCAGTACGCCTTGCAGTACGGCTACTACACCAGTGTCCCAACAAGCAGCGCCCCCAACACGTACGAATCGTACAAAGGTCAGGGCATTGCCCACCCTTTCTGCACAGCAGACCACGACTGCGGCACGTGCGCAAAAGACAACGGACCCGGATGGTACTTCCTGGAAAGCAACGGAAACTGCACTGGCACAAGTCCTTTTGCCATCCTCGCTCAGTGGCCTCAGAATCCGGGACTGCTCGCTCTGGCGTCCACCGACTACCCCATGGAACGGCAATGATATGTATGGATACTGAGGACTGTTATGTAATGGCACACTTGTTTCCCGGAAGACAGTTTGGCTCACAGAACAGATATGGCCAAGGAATGAATCAATCAATAAATAAAAAAATAAAAAATAAAAAAATCAAGCTTTTACAAGGAATGAGAACATCCCTCCACATTTACAGAAATCAAACATCAACTTCCTGACTCTGTACAAGGTTAGAATTGGTTGAGGAATTGATTCCACAGATGTGGGTGAAGGGATTAATTCATCATACAAATCCCACTTTGCAAAGACATCGTCCAGGCTGTTTGTTTTGGTATGTTTCCAAGTAGAGGTATTTTCTGATCCCATGTAAAAGCCTGGCCAGGGTCAAAATGGTGAGTCAAAGCGTCTATACGGTAAGGAATGTGCCTCAGAGAGGTTAGTTATCAGAATGTTTGCTAATAGACAAAACAACAAGTCGAGTGAAGTGATATAAAGACATTTAGTCAAGATAAACACCACAAACCAATCATCGCCGAGACTACATTCAGATAGTCTCGGCTAACCACACCGAAGACCGAGACGGGTCACGCTCGACCGCCGCGAAGCACGCGTCCGTAGTACTTACTAAACCTATTTTCTTTCATTATGAGCATATTTTTACAGTAACCATGACCTATCTACATATGTATATATTTTTGAATTTAGGGGAAGAGGAAAAATACCGGCACCCGTAGCGCAGTGGTTAGCGCATCGGGCTGCGGGCCGGGAGGTCGTGGGTTCGAATCCCATCAGGGTCATGTGGGTTTTTCGGGCTACGGTCGGCTCCTACCCAGAGTGGAAGTGCTATGGTTCCTATGGGAAGGCTGGAATCACACAGCCGAGTGTCATTCACTTAACGAATGCGACTTTGAGGGTGCTCAGGTTGTGTATACCTGACCAACACCGCAGGTGCGGCAGTTCTCGGGCCTGGTTGACACCAGGATATATTATGACAGTAAGCGTAGAGTGCTGCCCTGTCACGTAGTCTCAAACCAAATTGGAAATCCATAGCATCATCCTTATAATCATCCTCATCTCATTAATCATCCAAAATTATAAAATGTCCTTGCTCTTGTGGCCCTTCATGCCCGGAGCTGTCATGGTGACCTTGGTCTCATTGTTCCTGTTCCATCCTTCCCTAAATAGTACTTCTGCTGTCAGTCTTCAACGTGTGACGTTCTGGGGGGGTCGACGGAGGGACGTGGTGGCGGTCTGCATGCTCTCTGGAGGGGACGCTCACTTAGTCTGGCTCCGCGACTTAGCAGTCAATGTCGTTAGTAGGGGGCATAGTAGGTAGTGGGCTGAGTCCGTTAGCTCGGGACAGACCCACTACTGAACACCGTCGAAGTGACTCAGCAGAAGTGCAGTGTCAACTTCCGAGGGTAGCCTACTGCAACGACCCGACATCCCTCCCTGGAGCGTCTGTAAAATCGACAGGTCTGGCAGCGGAACGAGATTCAGATGTGGATGGAGCAAGGACGGGGCGGCGTGAGAGAACACCGGAACAAGGAACAGGTGTAAGGGAAAAAGAAAAAAAAATACAATGCAATCAATTTTATATCTGTTTGCGAAAAATTGATTTTAATGACAACTTTAATGAGCAAACTCATAAATTAAATTTTAAGCCTCCAAGCTGAAATGCTATACCGAAGTCCGGGCTTCGTCGAAGATTACTTGACAAAAATGTTATTCAATTTGGTTGAAAAATGAGAGCGTGACAGTGCTGCCTCACCTTTCACAAAAAGCCGGATATGCAGTCATCAAAGATATTTATTTAAAAAATGAAAAAAACGGGAGGGGATATTTTACTCAGGAACTCTCATGTAAAGTTTCATGAAGATCGGTCCGGTAGTTTTCTCTGAATCGCTGTACACACACACGCACACACACATACACACATACACACACACACACACACACACACACACACACACACACACACACACATACATACATACATACACCACGACCCTCAGCTCGATTCCCCCTCTATGTTAAAACATTTAGTCAAAACTTGACTAAATGTTAAAAAAAACTTAGAATGTCGAGCTAATGATCCTTTTAATGAACGTTCATGCAAATGATGATTGGACACAACAGAAAAGGACTGGAGTTCAGTAAGGCATTGACGCCTCGATATTAAGATGGTAAGAGTTGAAGACGAAAGGAATAAGAAGTAATATTATTACACTTTTTTTTTTTAGGAAATTTTCAAGTTGAGAGTTAGTTTCGTGTTTGCTCCAGCATCGTTTGAATTCGTTTTACTAAACCTATAACGACAAGTGGTAAATATAACGGTACACGTTAAACGGTTGCAAGGAATACAAAGAAAACCCGATATTGTTTGCAATATAAATCTAAAATGGGTGATTGAATTTTGTTTTGATTTAACCTGTTCCTATTTTGATGATTTAAGATGACAGAAGGTGAAACATTATTGATTTTTTATTTGAGCTTTTTTAACAACATCGGTCCGCCTACCAAATGGTTATGCGAAAATGCAAATACAGAACGGGTTATTTTGTTTTCAACTCTGTATCTGTGAGCGCAGACATCCAGCATGTTCTCTTTCTCAATTACTTTACTTATTGTTGTTTGTGCGTTATAATGCTGCGTCGCTCACAAGAAATAACGGTTTTAGGTGTGACGAAAAAAAACCAGGGCCTGAGTACGGTGATAAATACAAGACTTATTTTACAACCATTTGAAAAATACATACATCCCCCGTGGCTGCCCGCATAACGAAATCGTTTTTCTCGAGTTTTGAACTTGCCAGTGTTACAGCACAGAGCAGAGTCCGTCCCGCACTTTGCTTTGTGTACATCACGTGGCCACCCAAACACCCGCACAACGCAACATTTTCACGAGAAAAACACGTTTATTTGTTTGCTTTGTCTGTATTACACATTTCTATTTACATTTACCACTGACACACCAAATTGTATACTTTAGTTTGCAAGTGAATCGTTATCATACAAAATAACGTTATCACGAGACGAACAGAGATCTTAGAGATCGTCTGCTTCTCAACTGTTTCGCGCAAATCGTGTAATATCTATTTTTGCGGAAACCTCCCGAAGAAATGCAATCTCAGCGGCTTCCACCTGCAACATAGTCGTGCTTATTTGGAATGTGACGTCCTGTACTTTGTCAGTCACACCTATCTCGAAAACTTTTTGGTTGTAATTTGTAAATGTTTTTGTCCATGCACCCGGAAGACCCTTTATCTCATAAAACCTTGATAGCTTAACCGTGAATTGCATTGCCCTAATTAATTTCAAGACTCGGTAGTACAGTGTGCAGACGGAGTTCCAATGTCAGACTACAAGGTCAATACTCAAGGTCAAGCTCTATAAATCTCTTAGCGCACTGTGATGTCTCAATAACTAAAATAATAATGATAATAATAATAAACAAGAAATTCCTCTGATAGGAAAAACACCCCCGTTGGTCAAAGGGAAATAACCATTCTCACTGCCACCAACTGAGAAGGTTATTTCCCTTTGACCAACGGGGGTGTCCGTCTATAAGTCGATGTATAATTTTAATCCACCAATAACTCCCTAACCGTGTGTTTGACTGGTCCCAATAAGGACCGTCTCAGGAATGTATAGAACCTGTTCACCATGTTTGGTGACGATCGGTCCGTTCATTCTTGAGATCTACTTGCGAACACAAACACACAAATACCGCCACAAACACACAAACACATCGAGTGAAACCTATACACACCCCTATACCGGGGGTGTAATAACTGTTATCCTACATACGTGAGTGAGACCACTCATGAGATAACAATATCGTTCAAACCACACGTGTGTATATTATGTAAATGACTTGCTTTTTGACTGCTTATGATGCCAGAGTCACCGAGACAAACGTCATTATGGAAACCCTTTTAGGCTATGCTGTTTCTCCTGGTGGAAGTTTTAGAACGTTCACGTCATGCTACACTTTCTAGAGTGACGTTTCTTTGCTTTGACGTCAAAGGTGGCAGAGGCTTTGGAATAGATGAGGTTAAAGAATTAGAAGCGTCTTCAATTTGGATGCCTCCACTGTGGGACGTTTTGAGTAAAATACACCTAAGTACAGTATGTAAGATAAACAGAATACTACATGGTTTGCTGTGTCGTACACGATTTACACTCGTTGCTTTTTCAAATAGTGAACAGCTCGCTTTCGCTCGCAGTTCAATATTATTTTTAAAAGAAATCGTGTAAATCTGGTACGACACAGCAAGCTATGTAGTATTCTCTATTTTGACAGCTCGAGTCCATTATATTATCACAACAAGATTAACAAAGTATCACCTTGCTTTTTCTAACTTCGTGTTTGCATATGTGTCGTTTTGTGATGATATATGGATAATTTTTGCTGTATGCACCTCTAACTCACAGTGTTGCTTTATTGCACACTATTATCATCCTCACAAGACACTCATGTATTTTCTTCAAGGGATATTCTCGTCCCGCTATACGGTCCGACCCCACCACAAGAGCTACTGTCACGTTTTATAGTTAAATGAATGACCTAAAACGGTCAATTACTGCTAACTGACTAACCACACCACGATCCACTCTCGCAGTCACACAAAAAAAGTTAGAAACAACAACAGTATAAGTTCTAGACGTCTGTTTATATACACTAACTCTCCACCTCCCTCTTCTTGTGAAGCCAAAAGTGTTTTTACGACCAAGTCGTAAAACAAAAATAACTGACAAAAAGCCAGTTAAAGTTTATGAAATAATAAGAACACGCTGAAACGTGTAAAGTTAGAAAACACTTAGCTGTTCTGTAAAAAGTCTTAGCCTGTACAGGCGTTAACACTCCACGTTGTCACAACTCTTCATAAAGGGTTAGAAAGATGACAAGGTGGGGGGGCGTTTACGCATGGGTGCACTCAACTCTCGGTGTAGCCAGGGTCCATTCGATGAAACGCAGTGGCGCAGTGGAGCATACAGGTGAGAGTCGCAGCAACACCAGCAACAGCCGTAGAACAGCAACCGTACAGCAAAGGAACAGCAAGAGTGTAGCCTGTCTCCAGCAAAAGTGTAGCACGTCTCCAGCAAAAGTGCAGCAACTCACTGGGTAGCACTGGGTAGCAAACCTCCAGCAACCGTGTAGCAACAAGGTAGCAAGCTGAAACAGAGTAGTTGGTGCAGTGACCATGGCAACAATCGCCCATTTTCCCACCTTTAAACATATCTACCGGCCCCCTTAAGCGAGCACGTGGTACCTGCAAGAATAGACTTTTAATAACAACTCGAGACATTTTCTCCTCCTCTCCATATCTGCAAAAACCATATACAGATTACAATTTAGCGTTATAATGAGCGAGTTATACGCTATCATGGAGAAACAAAACACAGAGTTTACATTTCACAAACATTGACCGGTCACCAACGTAAAGTAACGTCTAAATAACAGCTTGTGAAACGTAGCTCTCCCAAGCAAACCGCTTGAATATTTGGCTCCCGCACGTCAGCGAAAATATGTAGCCAAATCCTTCCACCCTAAGCCTTCTGTGTATTGCACTAACACTAGAAGCCCGTTGGTAGACCTAAACCAGTCTTTCAACGCGTTGGAATCCTCCAAATCTTAGTCAACGAAAACCCAGACCTCTCGTCTGTAAAGCTTGTGCAGAAAAGAAAGCAAAGATGGGAAAAGAAAACCCATGTGATCTCCCCGACCAATCAGCGATCGCCTGTCCCAGAACAAATGATCTCCCTGACCAATCAATGGTCGCCTACCATACAACCGTATTGCACGCCCGGAACACGTGATTTAATAGTGAGCGAAGAATCACCCCATTTTCCTGCACGGGTTTCACGCCAGCACTTTCCACGTGAATTTCGTGATCGTTTAGCAGAACCTTTCCGGCTGCCAGCAACAGGCGCATTACATTGCAATTTGGGAAAGGCGCCCCACAAAGAGTTCCTTTCCCACTCGTGTCACTGAAACTGTGACAGCTACGCAGTTTTTGTTTTGTTTTAATGATGTCGCCACACACCAGATATGGCTTACAATCAGTGCTAGAACTTTCAGTTATTTCAACTGTAAATGCTTTGTTTTGGGTATATAATCTTGGAAAATGATACATTCTCGATGCAATATCTTTGTTTTCGTTTCGCTGTAAAACGCCTACGCATTTTCCAGATTTCAGTTTTGAGTATGTACGGGTTTTGCCTGTGATCGTTATAAAATATTGCCAGCACTGAACAAGTAATTAAGTGAACGGAATTTGCACCCTGACACAAAACAGTTTTCATAGCAAAAGAATTATTTTCCTTGTATACAGTGATTTAAATTAATTGGCATAGTTACGGAGCATTTTCGAGTGTATCATTGCAGGTGGGCCTACATAACAGCACAGTTCATGTACGTTCTTTTGACTTATTGAAGTTAAATTCACCAGACAATTTCTCCAAAATTAGAGTTGTTTTGTTGTTGTTGTTGTTTGTTGTTTGTTGTTGTTGTTGTTTATTTATTTTTTATAGTTTTTTTTATAGTTGGGACAGCAAATATATTGTTCAGAAAAGGCGTTTACAATACAGTCTGTATTATACTTTTCTCTGTGTGTCTTTTTGCTTTATTTCTTTTAGGGAGTGAAGGGTGGGAGATATTTGCCGTTTCTAGTTGCACAAGTCTCTTCTTGACGATGTTACGTTTTGCACAAAATCTTCTTAAAAAATGGTAGAAAAAACTACCTTGTATTATCTTAAATCTTTGTCATTTCATGATGATGCTCGTATTTGTTGTTTTTTGTTGTGCGCCTCCCTAAATGAGAGTGTTATTTTATTGAATACTTTTTCTCATTTTCACGATAACTGTAATACTGTGTTAAAAGAACTCATAAGTTTGTAGTCATGGTCTTTTTGTGATGATATGCGTTGCTTATGTCGTGGTTTTAACTTACATTTTTGCACATATCATCTTCTTGTTAAGAAAATCAACAACAAATTAATGCGTGTATTCTTATTCTATTTATTCGTGTGTGATGGTATACGTATTATTGTAGTTGTTTGTATTCCCTCCAAGGAAGGATTTATTTTTCATGTTTCATTAATGATTCCAGTGGCGTACATTAACAGTGCTTATTAATAAACGTACTTAACATGACAAAAAAGTCACTTTACCAAATTTACCATTACCATGGGTGAAACTGATCAGAATTGAAAATAAGGAAAATGAGGCCGGGATCCAGGGGTCGCCCAGGCCCTGGTGGGGCGCAGGGGCAACGCCCTGCTAGGGGGCCCAGGGGGGAAAAGCCCCCGGCCCCCGGAAGAAAACGAAAAATCAGGCTTTAAAGGGAAAAAGTAGGCCTATCCTGGTATCTCAAACACACAAATTTGCACATTAAACAAGGTAACAAATGTAAAGCTGTAGTCCGATAATTCGCGCGCCCAGTGAAACAAAGACTCAGCGATGTCCGGTCACTGTGTTAGGGGAAATACGGATCGGATCGCCGGCGAAAAAAAAAAATAATAAAATTTTTAAAATAAGGAATTCCTTATTTGACCAATTTCATTTGGCGGATTTTCGCCCTGAGGCGTAAGAGTTTCACCCATGCATGATTACGCACATAGTGCGGCATTTGTAATAAATGTAGTGACCTTGCAGCGGACGAATCCGGAACCTTCCGAGTTAACATTTATAATGTGCATACATATCCGTTGCTTTGTGTGATTTTATCCAACGCACCACATCTTAATTTCTCTCAAGACATAATAAAGCGTTCTTTTACTTTTTGTCTTATGATAATTTTGACCTAACGAAAGAATGCAACTTGAATGCATCATCCTTGTCGTTATCGTCTTTATCATCAACACACACACACACACACACACACACACACACACACAAACGAACACACAAACGAACACACACAGGAACACACACGCACGTATGTACGCACGCGTACACACATACACACACACACACACACACACACACACACACACAAACTCCCTCTCTCTCTTTGAAATATTTATACACCAGTAACGCGTGTTTGTGTGTATGTGCGTGTTTATATGTGTATGTGCGTGTGCACGCGCGCGCGTGTGTACGAAAGTACGTGTGTGCGCGCGCTTGTGTATGTATGTACGTACGTGTGTGTGTGTGTGTGTGTTTGTGTGTGTGTGAACGTATATAATAATATATCATTTTATGAAAACAATAAAAAGTTCCAAACCAGCCAGAATGTCTCATCCTTCTTTCAAGGTATCATAGACCAGGCGTCTATTCTTTCTTTATTTGGTGTCGTTTTCAACAACGAAGGGTTACATCGCGACGGGCCAGGCGTCTATGATTACAACACATTCGTATTACAGTATTAATTATACGTAGTACAGTATGGTGTCGTAACCATAGACGCTTGGTCTATGATACCATGAAAAAGGCCTGTTAGGTAAGACACCAAATACACTTGTTGATGTCAAAAATGTAAAATATCATTCAGCTTAAGTCACCGTTTCTACGGTTGAAAGTGAATCATGCCGTAAAAAAAAGCCATTTTTGAGGGTAGGCGTGGTCAAGGACCTGTGACGTCATACCCAAATATTGCTCAGATCCAGGAAACACATGTTTTAGCAGAAGAAAGCCTGATCTTCAAATTCACGTATCTTTCTGACCCAAAAACTGCTGTTTAACATCTGGGCTATACCACTGAAAAAATATCCTTAACTTGTTGTGCTCAGTGTAGCTCAGGTAGAGAGTTGTTCTGTGTCTGGATGCAGCTGGCCAAACACTGCCTGGACTATTACTGTCACGTTTCATAGATCAAAGAAGATGATTATGAACGGTCAGTTACTACTAACTAACTAACCCAACCACGATCCACTCTCGCAGTCATACAAAAAGATAGAATCAACAACAAAATTAATATGAATTTCAGACGCCTGTTTATATACGATCTCGCCACCTCCCTCAATCCTTCACTTCAAGAGTTGTTTTACGTCCAAGACGTAAAAAAGAATAACTGACAAAAGTGCCAGTCAAAGTTTATTAAATGATAATAACACGCTGATCTCGTGTAAAGATAGGAAAAACTAGCTGTTCTGTACAAAAGCACTTGTTTAAGCAGGTGTCACACCCCACGTTGTCACCACTCACATGTAATCACAAATACAAAAGATGACTCGGTGGTGAAAGGCACAAAGACATGGTACACTTAGATTCTTCCACGAAGTGGGCGACCCGTAAATAGTCTATCTCCACAACTGCTCCGCTGACTGCAGTGCCGGTTGGCGTGGAGCGAAGCAGTGAATAGTGGAGATATCAGGCGCCTCACTCAGCCGCTGAAGATAACGGGATGTCGTGTAGGTGACGTCACAGCCTGCCGGAAGATCCCTGCAGACGGTGACAGCCTCTCCCGTTACCCCAGCACTCCCCGTAAATTACCATAAAATGGTAAGAAGAAGAGCAGCAGAAGAAACAGCAAAACCGCAACAGCAACAGCAATACCGCAACCCCGCAAAAAGCTGCAACAGAAAGCATCGGTGAACTAAACATGCCACGCAACCCCTTCACACTCCACCTTTAAACATGTCACCTTTACATATTTCATAGAGTACGTGGACCTGCACAAACGAACTTTTAAAACAACAAATCAGCTATTTTCCCTCCTTCTCTCCATATCTGCAAAAAACATATACAGATTAACTTTTAGTGTCACCACGAGCATATCATGCGCTATCCTGGAGAGAACAACAGAGAGTATTCCATTCCACAAACATTGACTGTCAACAGCGTTTAATAACGATTTATTACCTCAACAGCTTATGAATGTGTAGCTCTCCTTAAGCGAAACCGCTCCCGTGTATGGCATATCGTCCGTCGGCGAATTTGTAGCCAAACCCCTCGACCAAGCCTTCTTCTCCGTACTGCACTGACGAATGAAGCGCGTCGACCTAAGTCTTCCAACGCGTTGAAATGCTCCAAATCTCAGTCGAGTAATACTTGACGACCTCGTCGTCAAAAAATCCTGTTGCGAAAAGGCGGTCAATTCTCCGTTGTTCTAAGAGCCCTCCTGTAGAACCCAGAGCAGGCACGTTGACATAAAATATCACCACGACCGTGTTGAAAGCCATCAACTCCTAGCGAGAACCCACGACCTTATCGCCGTCAAAGCATATGCCAAATGGGCAGTCACAACGTGTCTCCCCTAGCTGGTCAAAAACATCACGTGACTCCAGCAACCAATCAGCTATCGTCAAAAGTATATATAGCGCAATTTAATTTGACTTGCCAAGCCAGCAGAATTTATCACGTGAAAACCCTCTACACAATATTACACCTCGCACCCAGCCCAGGCGTGGAGGTAAACGAAATTCTCGTGCTTTCCTAATCAGCAAAAAACAGTTGACAGTTGCGATAAGGCAAAAAAAAAAGTTGTATTTTCTGGTAACATGGCTACAAAAAATAGGGTAGGTAGGTAGGAATTTTTTTTGTTTTTGTTTTTTTGTTTTTGTTTTGTCAGGGTAGAAAATAACTATACAGTGACGCAAAGAGACTGGACTTACTATAGAAAGAGAAAGACAACACATTACAAAACAAATGAGACAAAAGGGATGCGGGGTTATCCCCCTTGTGTCGTCTGCCGTCTGTTACTTTCGTTTTGACGTTTTTTTTTCTGTTTTTATTACAAATGCAATAAAAAAAAGTCTGGGGTCGACGGGAAAAAACTAGGTAGGGTCGGGTGACCAGAAACATACAACCTTTTTTTTTTCCTAAGCACAGGCGCTTTGCATCGCAATTTCGGAAAGGCGCCCTACAGAGAGTTTCTTCCTCAATCAATGTCACCAAACCGTGACAATTACGATTCTGGAAGCGTCCGCAACAGCGGTTACGATGTGTACCTTTGCTCCCGTGGTCCTGTCCCACTGCTTGAACAACGTCAGTTCAGAATGTTGACGTTGCCCTCCCCACTCATTTTCAAATTTTCACTAACAGATTTAAAAATGATTGAATCGTATTCCTCAATTTCCCCTGAATTAAAAAATATATACATATGTCATGTTTACTCTAAAATTGTGCTCAGAATTACAGAAAAAAAAGTTAAGTAGGCCTAAGTACTGCGTTTGAACGCTACGCGGAGACGAGCGTGACCCGAGCGGTCTTTGGCTGTGGTTAGTCAAGACTATCTTAAATATGGTCTCGGCGATGACTGTTTGTTGGTGTTAATCTGTTACTTTGATGCCGACAGCTTGACTAAATGTTTTTATATCGCTTCACGCGACTTGTTTTTTTCTCGTGTCGGTTTACGATTGTTCTTTTTATTGTCTCCAACTGTATGTCTTAGTTTTAACAGGGACAAATTGTAAGATAAGACGTCAGCCTAAAATCTCCATCCTTGAGTATTAAAGTTCGATTGTTCGTTCTCTCTCTCTCTCTCTCTCTCTCTCTCTCTCTCTCTCTCTCTCTCTCTCTCTCTCTCCCCACTCTCTTTGTCTGTCTGTCTGTGTCTCTCTCTTACATCTCATGGTCAATTTGCAAAATGCACAACGAACAACGAAAAGTCTTAAAAGGCGTACTGAACTCGTAATAGTATGATGGCACCTATGTACCTTTTTAGACTGGAAGAAAAGCGACGAACAGGTTACGTTTGACGTCGCACACAATTACGACCTGTTATCTCGAACTAATTCTGACGCGCTTTGGGGCCCTAAATTGCATTCTAAAAATTACGTTCAAAATAGGGATTCCTGACAATAATTGTGCGTACTTTTGCGCTTCCAAAATGATGACAAAAATTATGTTTGGTGGCTTTTTGTCAGAGCAGCTTTTTTGTGTGTGTTGGTCCCCTGGGAGCATTTCACCTTCTACTTCATCTTTGTCAACTTCGGCTTTGGTCGATAAATGTGGAACCAAAGACGAAACAACAAAAAAAGTCTGTCAACAAGCCACCAAATATCGTGTAATACAATTTACACTGCATACACTGAAAACACAAAAATAGCGCCTGCTCTTTTAGTCCGTTCTAACAGGGTGCTACAGACAGTAAACGCTCACGTCATTCTCACGTGATATGCTATTTCGTCTCGGCAATAACATCAAGAGATGTCACACGCTTTCCTTCTTTGCCACTACTAAAGCAAACGTGTGCAAGATTGTATGTTACACGCTTTAGGAGCATGGCAAGAACGGTTTCAAACTCAAAATCGTCCCTCCAAAAGCCAAACAATAAACACACGACTTTTATTTCTCCTGCTGTTATCGTTTCTTATTCCCCCTCTGCTTCTTTCTCTCTGTAAACGTGTAGGGCTAGTTATTTTTCAGTAACTTACCCAACAACCAAAATCACTTACCCAACAACGGGCCTGAATCCTCGATAGCTCATGGGTAGAGACTGTACGCATTGTGGATCTACTTTTTGCGACTCAAAAGTTCAGAACACTCTAATGTACAAAATATACATTTCTGGAGCAAACAATACAACCATACCGCATTTAAACCAGCAACTACAGGCTTGAACACATGAATCTCAATATAAAATCCATGAGTTTGGTTGTTTTCTGAATTCAGATCTGCCGTGCACAATCGTTTATCGCTAGCAAGATTCCAAGGAAAAGTAACTCTCATACTTTGTCTAGCGACACGAGTAGTTTTTCTTCCAGATTTCGGCTGCATCGAGAAGACTTGCAATCCGACGGTCAGTTTTCAACAATATTTCATTTTATAAACAGATTACACGCAATCAATTGCAAACATTTAATCAACTTAAAGAACATGCAGCGGTTTCATACACTATTTTGCCCCAGAAAACTGAACTTCATACAGTTTTTAACGTTGGAACACGGGTGTAAAACTTCGTCTGCTAGTCACATTCGAGGAAAGAACATTTCCTGAGCGATACCAAAACATGAACAGAACACACACTATCTGCCTTTACCGCCACAGCAGAATGACAACATAACTGTGTACTTGATTTTTGTTCAAAACATGGAAACTGACAAGAAGTGTTAACAAAATTGAATAATTTGCACGGAACTATACAACCGCGCATTAATCGATCGCCTGCGCAGGTAGACTGGTTGGGTGAATATGATTCGATTAAACTTTCGCACAAAAACTCCTCTTTTCTTTGAATAACTGAATAAAGGAGGGATAAAGAGGTTACATACCTCGTCTCAGTGATTATCAATAATAATGGTCTCAGTTCGCGGTCATGAAAAAGCTCGCTGAAGCTCGCATTTTTCATGATCCGCTAACTTCGACCATTATTTTTGATAATCACTGAGACTCGGCATGTAACCTCTACTTCTCTTTACAAATTCTTCAACGCTGAGAATACTGAAAACGGCATCCCAGACGACAGTACTGTTTCCATACGCAAATTTAGCTGCCCTTGGAAATTGGCTAGCTCAGGAGGCCTGTTAGTCTGAAACTATAAGGACAGAGTTCTGAACATAGATGACAAAGATCCCGGAATGAACAAACATTTCGCGGATGCAGACACAGAAAGACGTCATGAAGAATGCGATGCTTCAAAAGATACAGACTGTGACGATGACTGTGACGTCATTCACATACACCGAGACGTCATTCACAGTTGTTCGGTCACTTCCGTCAAAAAGTAGATCTCTCCACAATGGCTGCTCCTGTGTTTAGGTTTGTCAAGCTTGAGTACACAAAACGTGTTTGTTCTCTCCTCTGTTGAAGCTGTGAGACATAAATGCTATTCCGACTTGGTCGTGCGACAGTTTTCTTCCACACTCGATTAGCTGACGGCTTCGTTAGACAATCAACGTAATCTCGTGTGGAAGAAAACGTCTGTCACACGACCAAGTCGGAATAGCAGGTAATATACCACTAATGTATGTTACAGTGACCGTCAAGGTGTTCGTTTATTGTCATGGTTACTAATACACAATGTTTTTCTATGCTCTGAGCTGAAAAAAATATTTTACGTCAAGTTTGATCTTATAGTAACAATATTAAGTTTGATCTTATAGTAACAATATTAATATACATGTATAATACTTGCCTCTCCCACTGTCATGATAATTGTATAATTCACATTTCCAAAATGTGTGTTTGAAACGTTTTGCAATGAAACATGAACATTATTCCGCTGTCAAAACGCACCAAGAACATTACTGTTCTAGTAATCTCAATGATAACTGAATGTCATTGAAGTCAATTGGCTGCTTCAGTTTAGGGTAAATGAAAATCAATGGTTCTCGTCAATGCTTGATATTCTCTCGGGTGCTGAGAGACTGATTCCAACGCATAACTATGACTTTCTCTTAGTGCCGTTACATTTGCGTCCTTTTGTTTCTTAGATTGTATAAATTTCTCTTTAAATTCCACCAGCTTCCCTCTGCCGTTGCAATCTAACGCTTTTTTTCTTCTTCTTTTTACATTTAGTCAAGTTTTGACTAAATGTTTTAACATAGAGGGGGAATCGAGACGAGGGTCGTGGTGTATGTATGTGTGTGTGTCTGTGCGTGTGTGTGTGTAGAGCGATTCAGACTAAACTACTGGACCGACGACCTCCCGATCACGGGGCGGACGCCTTACCACAAGGCCAACCGTGCCGGAAACGTATCGATATTATTGCGATATTTGTCTTTGTATCGGTATTTTTGAACGATTATACCGTGCAACCTTACATATAAGTAGAAAAACAGTGATGTGCACATGAAAGAAGATACTGTGTTATGTGCAAAACCGATGGCCTAATAAGTCACCCACACACACACACATACGCACACGCGCACGCGCGCGAACACAAAGACAAAGAGAGAGACAGACAGAGAGAGACAGACAGACAGACATACTGACAAAGACAGAGAGAACACATACACACACATGACACATAATACAGAGAGAGAGAGAGAGAGAGAGAGAGAGAGAGAGAGAGAGAGAGAGAGAGAGAGAGAGAGAGAGAGAGAGAGAGAGACAGACAGACAGACAGACAGACAGACAGACAGACCGAACGAGAACTGACATTAAAACGAGTAAAACAATAATTCATATTTGACTGTATACGCAGTTTTATTAGATAAACATATCCGTGCTCCGACAGAAGAGATGCTGCTTTCGGCACAGAGACTGTCCACTGTGCGAGAGGATGTTTGGGACAACTGACAGTTACGTTCAACAGGTTCGTTCAGTTAAAGGCACACTCCTTCCCATGTAAAACAACTGGAAAACCGTCCTCTTATAGGACCTGTCCAAGTTTTTACATGGAACAAGACCGTCCTGACACTTGGCAGGGGCGGATCTGGGGGGGGTGCAATGGGTGCAATTGCACCCCCCCCCCCCCCCCCCAGCGGGACAAAAAAAAAAAAAAGAAGAAAAAAAAAAAAGAGAAGAAAAATGTATCACCTGAAAATAGCACTTTACACGCTCAGATTGCACCAGATTGCACAATTTTGCTTCCTTTTTTAAAAAAAATTCCGGGGGGGGCATGCCCCCGGACCCCCCCTAGCATGCTCGGCGCTTCGCGCCATCGGTTCGGCGCTTCGCGCCTTCGCTGATAAGATACAAAAAAAAAAAAAAAAAGAACTTTGCACCCCCCCTTTCAAAACCCAGATCCGCCCCTGCTTGGTCATGTACCAACAATTAACAGCCTGGTTGTTCTCTGTGCACAGTCGAATTTTTTTTGTGTTTTTTTTGTTTTTTAATGAAAAGGCCCGCTCTGCGCAGAAAGCATCTATAGGCTGTAACATTTGGTATGTGATCATGACTAAGGGGAAGGATGCTCTTCCCCAATGTAAAAACCTTAACGGATATGTGGTAGTAAACACGATCGGCTACACGAGAAAGATTGAAGCTTTAAAGCGTCCTGCCTCGCGTCAGACTTCTTCAAAATCCACATACATGGAAGCTACAAGCTTCATCCAACGCCATTGCATCGTTAAAATTAATCTATCTCTTTTTTGAATTTTTGAATTGTGGGTTTTTTGTTTTTTTGTTTTGTTTGTTTTTTTACAGATGGTAGAATTAAGAAAGGTACAGATCTTCCCCGGCTTAGTTTAGCTTTAAACAACAGAACAAACAACACTGTGATGCTGAAGATCCTCCTTTAAACTCATGTTGTTCACATCTCTCAGTATGTCTCTCTGAAAATTGGCATTTACGAAATCCGTTCTTACATTTCAGTAGACTCAACATTATACCAGACGTAGGAATCTTCAGATTTCCATGTGATGTTTGGTCTAGGATTCGTAGGCTTGTCTATCTTTAAAAAAAAAATTTTTATTCACAGATTGTGATTAACGTTATTGTTCTCGACAGCATGTCTTTTTTGTGATAAACTTGGTTCTTGCTCTTGACCTCGATGTATATCCAATTTGGATACATGGGACACATGATAACAATGCACCCTTTGAACTCAGTAATTAGCAGTAACAATAGCCTATAAGTGCGTGCCTTTCCAATGAGCCACGTTGTTCTTGACCTTGGCGTCTATGCACTTTACAATCTTTTCCAGTTTTGTCCAACGACATTATCAGCTGCAAGGTCTGAAACTAGGTTTTTCCTCTGTGACATGTAGCTCTTGGTCTTGGCGTCTTACCTATAGATACATTTTGTCTGCTTCGTACATGCAATAGTTACACTTTTATCTCCTCCGACGTTACTATAGCTGCACAGTTTACGACTGCGTGTCTTTCCTCTGTGCCACATAGGCCTTGATCTTGGGGTTGCTGTCCACGATGTCACAGAGTTTCTTCAGCTCCGGATAGGCGGCAGCTGCGTCGTATGTAGCCACCTTCTTGATTTGGAACATGGAGTCGTACACGTAGAGGTCCGCCAGCGTGATCTGAAATTACACGTGCGGCGTGTATGAATAGTGAATTCCTTATTAGGGGTTCGGGTTTGGAGATTGCTGTTCGAAGAAAAGGGAAGGAAAAAGGGGGAGGGAGGGGTTGGAAGGGTTATCTTTTTGTTGGGGCACCGACAATAAAGATCCTTGGTTACTGTAAGGTTGCCGGTCCTCCTATTCAGTCTTGCAACTACCAAACAAATCAACAAACAAGAACAGGAATAAAGCACAGATAGACAGGCGGTCAGACACAGAAAAACACACAGACACACAGACAGACGGACACAGACACACACAGACAGACAGACACACACACACACACACGCACACACACACACACACACACACACACACACACACGCGCACACACTCACGCACACACGCATAAACATGAACACACACAAACACACATAATCAAGCCAACCAACCAACCAAAGAAAGAAAGATCACATGCCTAATAAGCCATCATCACCACACCACCACCACCACCACCACCACCATAACAACATCTACAAAGTCTCTAACGTCCGAGCAACAAAACCAATTGCGGTTTGACATACAAAGCCCATTGGATTTTTCTTTTGCCTCACAGAGAAGCATATTTCATTGGACTGATCTGGCAGAAACCTCTTTGTATGCATGTACAAGTGTGTGTATTTTCCCAGACACTTTTAACTGGTTTTGCAGCGAAATCTAACGAAACTTACCGAATCTCCAATGAAGTGACCGTTGTTGCCGTTGTCTTTAAGCAGTTTGACAAAGTGACCGAAATACTTGGGAAAGCCTTCCTCTACCATATTTTTTCTGTTCTCCGCCTGCGACAGGAAAAACACATGCACACATTTCAATGTCATTAATGATAAGGCCCCCCCCAAAAAAAATAGTCTGTTTACGGTAACATAGACCCAAAAAATAGGGTCGGTAGGTCGGGATATTTTTTTTTTCCCCAAAAAATCATATTTGTATTATTTTGCCAAAAAAAACAATTTTTTTTTCTTTTTTCCCAAATGCCAAAAAAAAGTCTAGGGTCGCGCGAAAAAAATAGGGTCGGTCGGGTTACCGTAAACAGACAATTAATTTTTTTGGGCCTAATGTTGTTTTACGCCCTCACGGTGAAACCATTAGGGGCAAGTTCCCGGGTGTTACCCCAACTTTAGATGAGGCACACAGGTGTGTGCGTGTTCATCCACCTGCACTTATGGCAGAATGACCGAGGTATTTTACTTGCCACTGTGGTGACACGGGGGTGAAACATGGATACCGTCTTTCAGTCTGAGACCCGAAGTTGACCCGTGGCCGTCCCGGCCGGGATTCGACAGACATGAGACCAGCAAATGTTCAAAAAGTAGGAAACTAAGCCGGGGTCCAGGGGCAACGCCCCGGTAGGGGGTTCAGGGGGGCTAAGCCCCCCTGACGGAAAATGAATTTTAGAATTATAAAGGCCATTTTGGGGCCTCTCCTGATAGCAAAAAAATAGATCATGCCTTTTTAAAAAGCTATAAAAACCACAAGAATAATATGTTTTAGCATTTTAAACAAAAGTGTAATTCATAACAATTTAACACACACAAAACTTACTTGAAAACTTTCAGAAAAACACTCTTCATTGCCAACAGCACAACAAGGAACCACTCAAGGCTTACAAGCATTGTGAAGCAGGAGTATACAAGTTCTCAGAAGCATGAAGAGTGTCACCGTCAGGGCAAGTGTCAGCAATTCTACTTTTTGAAAAAATAAAAAATTGATGTCTGCTTTATTTTAGTACTTCTAGTATGTGGTTCACAAACTCTTTTGGCAGGTGACTTCTCGGAATCAGGAATGGGACAGGGACGTTTCCTTCCTGCTGTTATAATGACAATAGAAAATAATCTCTTTTTCTCTCTCCTCCCCTCCCTGCTTCCAAGAAAAAAAAAAGCAATCAAGATAACTCATCAAAGCTGCTACAATGTTTGAACAGAGTGCATCTCCCCTCCCCCCCCCCCCCCCCCCCCAAAAAAAAAGTTCTATAAATCGGTTGTTTTGCCTTGAGTTGAGGTGTTAATTTTCCTTATTCAGGCCTACCAGCAACTGCGGGTCACCGGCTCAGCGCGGACAGGATGGAGGGAAAGAGAGGGAAAGAGAGAGAGAGAGAGAGAGGAAGATTCAGATTTATAAGAAAGCTTAACTCGGTTGCAGAAACAACGGAGGTTGTTGTCTGACGTGCTTCCAAGAGCCCTCTGTGCTTTTGCTTTCAATGTGACGAACCAACACATTTTTTCCACCAAGTCCGTATTTCACCACGCAGTGGCCGTTGTCGCACCACGTGCACACGGCCTGACCGGGAATGGATATCTTGGCGATACTGTCGCCAATGAGCTGGCGTCTTTCTTTCTTGTTGATAGTGACAGTCACTTCTTCTGACAGCCAGTTGGCTTTCCACTTGTTTTTCACACTTTGGTCGTCGATCGTAAGAGCTTCCACAGCCGACAAAACAATACGGAATCCAGACGCCATGATGCTACATTGTTCACCTTCGGTGTTTGGAGATCGGCAGCCAATCAAAACAACCCACAAACCGCCATCGGTGAATAATTAAGCCTCGGCGATAATCGTCGGAGATCGACAGCCAATCAAACGCGACCCATGATACTGCTATGGGTTCACGCGAGTGCTGGGGTGCGAATGCACTGACTTCAGTCGCAGACAGCTTCAGCTGAACGGTTCATACCACCACCTATGGGTTCACGCGAGTGCTGGGGTGCGAATGCACTGACTTCAGACGCAGACAGCTTCAGCTGAACGGTTCATACCAACTCCCCCCGCCCCCTTTTTTTTCTCAACGAATTTGCATCGATCTCAAGAATGGCCCTGTGAGCTAAGGAAAATATCGGAATTCCGATAAAATTCGGACCAGTCCCATGTCTGATTCGAACCCGTGACCCTAGGATCACAAGTCCAGTGTTCTACCGCCTGAGCTACCCGGCACCCCAATTTCATTTAATTCATTTTAAGTTCTTTTTGTTTTTCAGTTGACAGACGAAGGCTGGGTACTGGTACTGAGCCCACTCTCTGCTGCCCAAAAGCAAACATCGAATCCCTCGTTCCCCCTCGCCTCTAGCTCTCCCCTCCGGCCCTCCCTGTTATGTTGAAAACTTCTCTCGGCTGTCTAATGCCTTCATTGCCCTTCTGTGGTTTTATATGGTTTGAAATAATGTATGTGTAATGTAGAGTAGTCTCTCACTCGGCGATGGATATTGATGTAAAAAAAACAACAGCAACTATTTCATGCTTACTCAATCATCTTCGAAAATGACCATTTATCTTGTCAAAGGTTATCTTCTCTTAATGTGACCGGGTGATGCAGTAAGTCCCCCTTTTACAATAGCCGCTCTGCCCAGATAGAGTTGTCTGCCAGACTTAAGCATTAGGTATTAATAGCTCTTCGTTTCACACCTGTCGGTGACACGACACCTGTGAATTGTTGAGAACTGTAGATCTTATTTTATCTTACCTTTTCATCTTATCTTATCTTATCAAATCATTTTATCTTATCTTATCTTATTTTATCTTATCTTAACTAACCATCTTATTTTATCATCTTATCTTATCATCTTATATCTTATCTTATGTTATGTTATGTTATCTTATCTTAATTTACTATCTTATCTTAACTTACTATCTTATCTTATCTTATCTTATCATCTTTTAAATTTTGTTTTTATCCTATCCTGGGTTGTTGTTTTTTACCTCTGAGGTCCCCCGGAAAAAAAACGAACCTTCTTTGCTTCATCCTGCTCTTGCATGACTTGCCGCCATGCGAACATCATGTCTCTGTAAATGTGAATCACTTGGTCGATCACTGCCGCGTCCCAGTGCGTCTTGCCGTACAGTCCTGCACGGAAACGTTCATTTAATTAACACTGACATAATAACTTTGTCTCTACTACTATATTACTCATACAAATATCTAATGAATAATAAAACATTACATGTCAATATAATGTGTGTGAGAGAGAGAGAGAGAGAGAGAGAGAGAGAGAGAGAGAGAGAGAGAGAGAGAGAGAGAGAGAGAGAGAGAGAGAGAGAGAGAGAGAGAGAGAGAGAGAGAGAGAGAGAGAGAGAGAGAGAGAGAGAGAGAGAGAGAGAGAGAGAGAGACAATGACAATGACAATGACAATGACAATAACAATGACAAATCTTTATTTTTCGAGGGTGACAAGAATATGCTTTTTTGCATCTGGCCCTCGCCCTAAAGAGGGACTAAACTATTTTCCTATAAAATAAGGTTACATACAAACATTATTGGTATAACATATAAGTTTATGTACATGAAGCGCATTATGTAGAAGCATTGTAGATCATCAGGTAGTGTTCAAAACTGGGTGTAAAGCAATTAATATAAACGCAAAGTAAGCATACTTTGCAACAATACATTAGCTCAGCAAAACAATGTATTACAGAGCCAAATCTTCGTGATTTTGTCCCAGATAAACCATAATTCCGATAATGAACAACTGTAAACAAGAGAACATACCAATCAAGTTTATTTGTTCATAGAGTGCATTAAATGGAAAGAATATTTGGTTCTAAAAGAATCCGTATTGGTGGATTGGCGCAGGGCGTCCGAAAGAGCGTTCCAGAGGCTGCCTCCTGAATAAACAAGACTTGATTTACATAGGTCTATCTTAGGAAGAGGGGTGTTTAGTTTTATAAAGTGGTGCGAATTCTCCAAAGAGAACTTTGAACAAATGGTTTCGGGTGCATTTTCTGTTAAAATTTCAGTATGCATCATTATTCCTTTGTTATAATTCATTCTTGACTTTAGAGGCAAGACCCCGATGTTGATGTAGTCTGAGTCGGTGAGAGTAGTCTGTTTGAGTAATACTAGAGAGAGAGAGAGAGAGAGAGAGAGAGAGAGAGAGAGAGAGAGAGAGAGAGAGAGAGAGAGAGAGAGAGAGAGAGAGAGAGAGAGAGAGAGAGAGAGAGAGAGAGAGAGAAACTGAAACTGAAACTGAAACTGAACTTTATTACCAAAGGATAGAGGTTTTAGGCAAAGCCTAATCTTACAACCTGTCCCTTATACAAACACTTAATACAGACGCACATAATATAGATAGTAAAAGAAAGAGAGAGAGAGAGAGAGAGAGAGAGAGAGAGAGAGCGAGAGAGAGAGAGAGAGAGCATAATAAAACATTACATGTCAATATAATGTGAGTGAGAGAGAGAGAGAGAGAGAGAGAGAGAGAGAGAGAGAGAGAGAGAGAGAGAGAGAGAGAGAGAGAGAGAGAGAGACTCAGACTCAGACTCAAAACTTTATTACAAAAGGATAAAGGTTTTAGGCAAAGCCTATGCTTCCAACCTGTCCTTTATACAACACATAAAGACAGACGCACATAAAAAATATAAAAATCAATCATATAAAATACAAACATACATTGTATGGAATGCAACACAATGTGCATTTAAGGAATTACATAAGGAGAACTCAAAAATTAAAAAATTACATTGACATAGTTATACCTCTCATTTGGGAACAAAGTTGCTCTGATCAGCTACACATCCGTTACAAAATGTTTTAAAAAAATAACAATCGAACAAGACATTTCATTCACGAATGATGAGTCTCATAAACATTTTCACTGAAGTTGCATTTCTTATCTGTTGGGGGAAGGAGTTCCAGAGAAACGCTCCCGAGAAGGCTAAGCTCGATTTGTAGAGGTCTATGCGAGGTATAGTATCATTCTCGTATCAAAAAGTGAGGCTATTGTCAAAGAAACACTTTTGACATGACATACAATAGAGGAATTCTGAAAATAACTCCGTCGGGTGTGTACAGTGGGTTGCGGGAGAGTGACCTTTAAGTGCAAAGCGGCAGACAAACAATGGAGGGACCAATCACCAGCAAGCCCGGGATGTGCCGGAAACACGCACGTGTCTCCGCGTGTTTCCGGCACACCCGTCGCTTGTGATTGGTCTCTCCATTGTTGGTCTGCATTTTGCAAGAAAAGGTCACTCTCCCACACCCCATACAAACCGCACGAAGTTATTTCCTAAACTCGTCTATTGACCAGTGTATATTGCTCACCGAATTCTCTGGCCAGGAAGCACGCGATGGCGGCGCTCTGACCGATCTTCTTGCCATTGTACACCAGGTAAGGCCCTTGTCCGAACGGGGCCTCTGAAAGGGAACAAGATTATTAACAACACTCGAAAACTCGAATTTGCGCTTAGTTTATCGATACAACTTCTTGTGTACAGGTCAAAATGTGTGTGTCAGGGGTCAATTGATTTGACTTGGACTTGACGTTCGTGTTTCTCCGAACGTCTGTGAATCGAAACAGAGATACACGCACTCCATGACTTTGTAAGAAGACAAATCATATCGCTAGGTTTCTTCATGAAGTAGTTTTGTTTTTGTTTACTTTTCTGTTTGCCAGTTCGTTTTTGGAACTTTGCGAAGCAGTGTCGTCTGTCTATGTCTGGGGAAACGCTAATGAAAAGAGCGAAAGAATCCCCGAGCGTTTCTATCGGGTTTGCTTTTCAATCAATCAATCAATCAATGAGTCTTATATCGCGCATATTCCGTGGGTACAGTTCTAGGCGCTCTGCAGTGATGCCGTGTGAGATGAAATTTTATACGGCCAGTAGATTGCAGCCATTTTGGCGCATATTTACCTTTCACGGCCTATTATTCCAAGTCACACGGGTATAGGTAGACAATTATTAACTGTGCCTAAGCAATTTTGCCAGGAAAGACCCTTTTGTCAATCGTGGGATCTTTAACGTGCACACCCAATGTAGAGTACACGGGGGGAGGTTCGGACACCGAAGAGAGTCTGCACACAAAGTTGACTCTGTGAAATAAATTTCCGCCGAACCTGGGATCGAACTCACGCTGACAGCGGCCAACTGAATACAAATCCAGCGCGCTACCAACTGAGCTATATCCCCGCCCGTGCTTTTGTTTATCAGGGATGGCCAAATCTCAAAATTGTAAGTCGCCAGTCGGGCGAGTAACTTCAAGAAAGTCACTTGCCCGGCAGAAATGTCCCTGGCCCGGTTCATACCACAGTTGATCTGCAGCGTTAATATGGCTTTAAAACTCGATATTACAACCAAAAGGATCGCATTTGACCAGAATTTTCATTGGCCAGCCGGGCGATTTGCCTGGCGGTTTCTACTAGCCCGGCGGATTTTTTACTCGCCCCTGGCGACCGGGCGAACAATTTGACCATCCCTGATTATCCATGTAACCTGCTTCCTGCAACAATGGGACCCTGCGATTTATTGCATGGGGGAACATGAGATTTATTCCCCAGCTGGTTATGAAAATGATGACAAAATAATATATGGAGCAAAAACTCCAGTAAAACTTACAAACTGACACGTTTTCTCCAGGCTCTAAAAACACCGCAAATATTGTCTTACCTGGTTTGTATTTCGGCCAGTCTTCTCTTGTCCAACGAATGTCTTCGAACTTTTGGCCAGCAAGCGTTAGAAGAAGACGGGATACTTCGGCAAGACCGCGAGCATCGAAGTAGCAAATTTGGATGTCAGCCATGGTTGCTCCACTCTTCTCTGTCAGTTGTTGCAGCACACTAAGTCTTTGGCAGATTGAAACAAGTGTTCTCGCGCTGCAGGCTTATGTATCGACTGAACTGGTGTTTTTGAAAGCTGGGTGCAGACGAACCTTTTTGTGCGTACGTTAGTTTTGCTCCACCGAAGAGCTATCTTCTTGAATGTAGGTCCAGGTCAAGAGATTTGCAATAGGTTAAAAAAGTCTATGAGGGGTATGGTAAGCGTCAAGTGAAGTACGTGACACGGTTTGAGTTGTGGTTGTTTTGTTGGGTCAGTGTTGGTGAAATGGTGGTTGGTGGAGGTGGTGGTGATAATGATGATGATGATGATGATGATGATGATGATGATGATGATGATGATGGATTGTGTGCATAACAGTGACACGGCATAGGTGGTGTATGGGTGTGCCGGGTCAGTGTGTATGTGGTTGTGTGTGTGTGTGTGTGTGTGTGTGTGTGTGTGTGTACGTGTGTGTGTATGTGTGTGTGCGTGCGTGTGTGTGTGGGCGTTTGTGTGTGTGTGTGTGTGTGTGTGTGTGTGTGTGTGTGTGTGTGTGTGTGTGTGTGAGTGCACGTGCGTGTACTTGCGTGCTATGTGTGAGTACGTGCATTTTGACTTATGTGCATGCGTGCATATTAGTAGTTATATGTGTGATGTAGTTATCAAGTCTTTTATAAGCATCTTTGGCAGCCGGTACATGCGAACCGGCAGATTTGGCTTTTTTTTCCACACACACTGACAGACGCATCTGCCACAAAGAATTCGGGGTCACGAATAGACTCGACAATTCATGTGTTATTTCAAAATGTGCCTACTCACGCACTACCGAGTTACTTTAAAGATAACTGTGTTGCCAGTAACAGTGTTGCTAAGTGCAAGAGAAGCGCAACATTTAGTTATAATTATGTATGTATTATATACTAGATGATTACCCGCTTCGCCGGGTACCGGCTTCGCCGGGAAGAAGTAGAGCCGAATACCAGGCTGCGCCTGGGACACGGCTTTGCCGGGTGTACGCCGCCTTCGCCGGCGCACGAAGGAAGAGAGATCTAAAAATAGTAACGTGCAGTGACCTTCTTAAAATAGTAACGTAGTAACGGGAATATGGATTGACGCCACACGAAGGAAGGGAGATCTAAAAATAGTAACGTGCAGTGACCTTCTAAAAATAGTAACGTAGTAACGGGAATATGGATTGACGCCACACGAAGGAAGGGAGATAAACGCGCAAAACAAAACACTGGAGAAGATAAGGAAGAGTTACTAGAAAAACCAAAATCGGTTCAGCGCTGCGCGCTGAGAGCACGTGTTGAAATATCTCATCGATGAGGTTGTGTCCGGGGTGTAGCTGAATACGGTCTCCAAATTTGAAAAAAGATCGACCGAGAACTTTGGCCGTGCATCGCGCACAGACAGACAGACAGACAGACACTAGTCGTATATATATATAGATACTAGAGGAATACCCGGCTTCGCCGGGGTGAATCGCGAGACAGAGACAGACAGCGTGGCGGTTCATCACAATCACCTCTGCAAGCGAAGTCCTGTCACACGGGATTGAGAATTTTAGAGCTTATTTCTTAGCCCTATATTTTCTGTTGTGGCTTCTCAAATGCCAGAACATACAGACAGACAAAAGCCGCTAGACCCCATCACAAACAGAACTCTACAATCAACAGGTTTTTTCCCACACACACACACAAACACACACACAGAGAAGCCGTATATATATAATATGTATATCTATATCTATAAATATATAGAGATAGGTGAGTGTATTTTTTGCGTGGCTATAAATTGATTCGACCTTTTCACTTTGACAGTACGAACAACTTACGGGTGCAAGGGAAGCGTTCTGGACAGCGCAGTGACATTCTAAAAATAGTACCTCAGAAACGGGAATTTGGGGTGAACGGTGCGACAGAGACAGACAGCGTGGCGGTTCACCACAATCACCTTTGAAAGGCGAAGTCCTGTCAAACGGGATTGAGAATTTTAGAGCTTATTTCTTAGCCCTATATTATCTGCTGTGGCTTCTCACATGCCAGAACATACAGACAGACAAAAGCCGCTAGACCCCATCACAAACAGAACTCTATAATACATAGGTTTTTGCCTACACACACACACAAACACACACACACACAGAGAAGCCGTATATATATATGCATATCTGTATCTATAAATATATAGAGATAGGTGAGAGTGTATTTTTCGCGTGGCTATAAATTGATTCGACCTTTTCACTTTGACAGTAAGAACAACTTACGGGTGCAAGGGAAGCGTTGTGGACAGCGCAGTGGACAGCGCAGTGACATTCTAAAAATAGTAATAGTAACTTAGAACTGAACGGGAAAGCCACACGAAGGAAGGGAGATAAACGCCAAACACTGGAGAAGATAAGGAAGAGTTACTTATAATGGTGAAATGAACGCAAAAACGAAAATGAGTTCAGCGCTGCGCGCTGAGAGCCCGTGTTGAAATATCTCATCGATGATATTGTGTCCGGGGTGTAGCTGAATACGGTGTCCAAATTTGAAAAAGATCCACCGAGAACTTTGGCGTTGTGATGTGGTGTAGCGGCTATGGTGTGTCGGTATGGGGGCCCGGGTAAGCTGAGGTGGAACCAAAATAGCTGAGGTGGAACCAAAATCGGTTCCGCGCTGCGCGCTGAGAGCACTTGTTGAAATATCTCATCGATGAGGTTGTGTCCGGGGTCTCTCTGAATAAGCCCACCAAATTTGAAGCAGATCCATCGAGAACCTTGGCCGCGCATCGCGCACAGACACACAGACAGACAGACAGACAGACAGACAGACAGACACTAGTCGTATATATATATAGATGACACTGAATACTCAGTCAGGCTTCGTCCCTAAGGATGAACTTTGAGAAAACTTACTTGTGATGCAAGAACAGTGCAATGCAGCTTTCTAATAGAATTCACGAAAGGAGTGACGAATACTGAATCATGAAACGTGGTGAAAGCTTGAAATACAGTCAAACCTTTTTGCGTCGTTCGTTCGTTCGTTCGTTTGTGCGTTAGTTAGTTAGTTAGTTAGTTAGTTAGTTAGTTAGTTAGGTAGGTAGGTAGGTAGGTAGGTAGGTAGGTAGGTAGGTAGGTAGGTAGATAGATAGGTAGGTGGGTAGGTAGGTAGTTAGTTAGGTAGGTAGGTAGGTAGGTAGGTAGGTAGGTAGGTAGGTATGTAGGTCGTTAGGTAATTTGTTAGTTAGTTAGATAGTTAGTAAAGGGGGGGGGTGTCCTTTATTAATAATTTTCAATTATTTATTAACAATTGAAGTTTTGCCAAGGGGTTTTAGTTTTATATAGATGTATAGATCATATGATTCCATTGGAACTTGTTTTTTTACATTTAGTCAAGTTTTGACTAAATGTTTTAACATAGAGGGGGATTCGAGACGATGGTCGTGGTGTATGTGTGTCTGTGTGTGTGTGTGTGTGTGTGTGTGTGTGTGTGTGTGTGTGCGTGTGTGTGTGTAGAGCGATTCAGAGTAAACTACTGGACCGATCTTTATGAAATTTGACATGAGAGTTCCTGGGTATGATATCCCCGGACGTTGTTTTCATTTTTTCGATAAATGTCTTTGATAACGTCATATCCGGCTTTTTGTAAAAGTTGAGGCGGCACTGTCACACCATCATTTTTCAATCAAATTGATTGAAATTTTGGCCAAGCAATCTTCGACGAAGGCCGGACTTCGGTATTGTATTTCAGCTTGGTGGCTTAAAAATTAATTAATGACTTTGGTCATTAAAAATCTGAAAATTGTAAAAAAAAAACCTTTTTATAAAACGATCCAAATTTACGTTCATCTTATTATTCATCATTTTCTGATTCCAAAAACATATAAATATGTTTTATTTGGATTAAAAACTAGCTCTGAAAATCAAAAAAATTAAAAATTATGATGAAAATTAAATTTTCGAAATCAATTTAAAAACAATATTATCTTATTCCTTGTCGGTTCCTGATTCCAAAAAACATATAGATATGATATGTTTGGATTAAAAACACGCTCAGAAATTTCAAACGAAGAGAGGTACAGTAAAGCGTGCTATGAAGCACAGCGCAACCGCTACCGCGCCAAACAGGCTCGTCACTTTCACTGCCTTTTGCACGTTCAATTTCATTCTGTGAGTTCCACAGCTTGACTAAATGTAATAATTTCGCCTTACGCGACTTGTTTTTATATTTAGTCAAGTTTTGACTAAATATTTTAACATCGAGGGGGAATCGAAACGAGGGTCGTGGTGTATGTGCGTGTGTGTGTGTGTGTGTGTGTGTGTGTGTCTGTGTGTGTGTGTGTGTGTAGAGCGATTCAGACTAAACTACTGGACCGATCTTTATGAAATTTGACATGAGAGTTCCTGGGTATGAAATCCCCGAACGTTTTTTTCATTTTTTTGATAAATGTCTTTGATGACGTCATATCCGGCTTTTCGTGAAAGTTGAGGCGGCACTGTCACGCCCTCATTTTTCAACCAAATTGGTTCAAATTTTGGTCAAGTAATCTTCGACGAAGCCCGGGGTTCGGTATTGCATTTCAGCTTGGTGGCTTAAAAATTAATTAATGACTTTGGTCATTAAAAATCGGAAAATTGTAAAAAAAAATAAAAATTTATAAAACGATCCAAATTTACGTTTATCTTATTGTCCATCATTTGCTGATTCCAAAAACATATAAATATGTTATATTCGGATTAAAAACAAGCTCTGAAAATTAAATATATAAAAATTATTATCAAAATTAAATTGTCCAAATCAATTTAAAAACACTTTCATCTTATTCCTTGTCGGTTCCTGATTCCAAAAACATATAGATATGATATGTTTGGATTAAAAACACGCTCAGAAAGTTAAAACAAAGAGAGGTACAGAAAAGCGTGCTATCCTTCTTAGCGCAACTACTACCCCGCTCTTCTTGTCAATTTCACTGCCTTTGCCATGAGCGGTGGCCTGACGATGCTACGAGTAAAATGGCATTGCGTTCAGTTTCATTCTGTGAGTTCGACAGCTACTTGACTAAATATTGTATTTTCGCCTTACGCGACTTGTTTTTATCTGCTTTCCAACACTTTTGTTCAGAGGTTAGTATTATTTGATACATCGATTTTTAGTGAGCGGACCATTACCTTTTTTCAAATGAAGTAATTTTTTTGTAAAGGCATATTAATCAGGTCTTCATGACGACTACTAAATTTCAAAGCAAACCCTCCCCTCTATCGAGCTTCACGCACCACAGTGGCCACCAGTTGACCACGTGGAATTCAGCTGTCGTTGCACGTGTGAAATATGCGTTGGAAAGCAATTTGCTGTTTAAAAACAAAGAAGATATAGCTGGTTGTGAGGCCTGGCCGAGGAGTGTCACTCTGCTGTTTGTCAGTAGTCTTTAGGCCAAATAAAAATATATGTTGGTTTAGGGTAACCCGACCGACCCTATTTTTGTCCCGCCGACCCAAAAACTTTTTTTTCATTTCTGAAAAAAACCAAAAACAAAACTGTTGGGACATTTTGCGAACCATACCGAGACTAAGGGAAGTAACCTCCTTTAAAATCGACTAAATTTAAGAAAAAAACAAAAACAAAACAAAAAACGACCGACAGACACTATCTTGTTTGGTCACGTTACCCTGATAATAATAATAATACGAATATTTGTAACGCGCACATATCTCACCAACAGGCGACTCAAGGCGCACATACACTCATTCACACACACGGAGACTTAAAGTCACTAACACACATACACCATCAACCATTTAAATATGTACAGTTATTCAGGGTATTCAACATATATTTTTATTTGGCCTCATGAAGAAATAATTGGCATCTAAGCCGCAAAAATTAGATCACACATACCATTCCAATTGTCTTGAACTGATTTTGAGAGGGATACAGAGCAAAACATGCACAGGTGTTGTTTTTTTTAAATAAAGGGGAACATTCAAGTCCGAAAGGGTGGTGGTGGTGGTGCTGCTGCTGTTGATGATGATGATGGATTGTGTGCATATGAGTGACACCGGCATAGGTGGTGTGTGCGTGTGTATGTGTCGGGTCAGTGTGTGTGTGCGTGCATGCGTACGTGCCTGTGTGTGTGTGTGTGTGTGTGTGCGTGTGTGTGTGTGTGTGCGTGTGTGTGTATATATATATATGTGTGTGTGTGTGTGTGTGTGCGTGTGTGTGTGTGTGTGTGTGTGTGTGTGTGTGTGTGTGTGTGTGTTGTCAACTATATGTGTCATTCAGTTATTGTGAGTTGCTATTATGATGAGCAGTATTTTGTTAAGGCCTTATTTTGTTAAGGCCTTATTTTATTAAGGTCTTAAAAGAAATAAGGCCGTATTTCCTTACGCCCTCATTTTTTATGACCGTAAAGATTTAAGGCCTTATTTTTAAAACAAGGCTTTATTCCTCGAACATAAGACCTTATTTCTGAAAATACGTCCTTATTTTCAAAATAAGGCGTTTTTTATTTAAGGGCTTTGGGATTTTCGACACTTTGTGGCAAGGATAGCTATACCCCGTCTAACACCCCCCCCCCCCCCTCCTCCCCCCTATCCTTACCCCCTCTCCTCACCATTTTTACATTTAGTCAAGTTTTGACTAAATGTTTTAACATAGACGGGGAATCGGGACGAGGGTGATGGTGTATGTGTGTGTGTGTGTATGTATGTATGTATGTATGTATGTATGTATGTATGTATGTATGTATGTATTGTATGTATGTATGTATGTATGTATGTATGTATGTATGTATGTATGTATGTATGTATGTATGTATGTATGTATGTATGTATGTATGTTTGTATATGTGTGTGTGTGTGTGTGTGTGTGTGTGTGTGTGTGTGTGTTATGTGTTCACGTGTGCGTGATCAGAGAGAGAGAGAGAGAGAGACAGAAAGAAAGAGGGAAACAGACAGACAGACAAAACGAGATAGAGAGAGGTGAGTGTATGCTCCCGCGTGCGCGTGCCTGTGTGTGAGTGTGTTTGCCCGGGCGCTCGCGCGCGCGTGTGTGTGTGTGTGTGTGTGTGTTAGATTCAAATGTTAGGTTGAGACGCGCATCCGCATCATTACCCTTAATCGAGTGTTGGACGGTGTATAGCCTGACGGAGGTGCAAAAAGTACTCTGCCGTACTTCCAAACCCGCTTCTTGATATTAACAAGTCGCGTGAAGCGATATACAAACATTTAGTCAAGCTGTCAGCATCAAAGTAACAGATTAACACCAAAGAACAGTCATCGCCGAGACTATGCTAAGATAGTCTCGACTAACCACATCTAAAGACCGAGACGGGTCACGCTCGTCTCCGGGTAGCGTGCAAACGTAGTACTTACTTGACCTATTTTCTGTAATTCTGAGCCTATTTTTAGAGTAAACATGACATATGTATATATTTTTGAATTCAGGAGAAATTGAGAAATACGACGAAGCAATCATTTTTAAATCTGTAAGTACAAATTCGATTTTAATGACAACTTTAATGAGCAAACTAATTAACTAATTGTTACGCTGCCGGGCTGCAATTCAATCCCATAGTCCGGACTTAGTCGAAAATTGCTTCGCCAAAATTTCAATCCATTTAATTGAAAAACGAGGGCGTGACTGTGCTGTCTCAACTTTCACAAACAGCCGAATATGACGTCATCAAAGACATTTATCAAAAAAATGAAAAAATCGTCGAAGGATATCATACCCAGGATCTCTCATGAAATGTTTTATGAAGATCGGTCCATGTGTATATGTGTGTGTGTGTGTGTTTGTGTGTGTGTGTGTGTGTGTTTCCCAGCGGACACTGGGTCCTTATAGACACAACATACACATCGCAATGGTTTAACAGTTTGCTCAAGAGAAAACTGTTTGATCATATAAAAGCAAAGCAATGGTGTAAAACAATATGAAGGCGACTAGCATAGCATTGATGCATGTCTTTTTATTAATGTAAACTCGAACAAAACAGAAAAGCTATTCGCCTTTTTTTACTACCTATATAATTATACGAGTAATGTATGCACATCATTACAGTTTATGATTAACAATATTTTGTATCGAAAATGAGATTATCTATAATCGTGTTAATACTACGTTGCGATCGATACGTGTAAGACTGGCACCAAATTGCAAAAAAACAACAACAATCTCAATGCATTACTATATGTACACGATACAGTCACTGTCTTACCGGGGTGAGTGGTTCAAAGAAGAGTGCCTATGTTAAAACACACACACAATATTGAAGTTACTTGTTTTATCCCCGAGTACGCAAGTACAAGGGTCCAGCAGACTTTAATTGTGTGTGTGTGTGTGTCTCGACTTAACAGCTTATTGCTGGGAAACTACTGGGCGCAGTTCGTTCAAAAGTTGATACACTAACTTGATAATAGGTCCGATTGATCGTATTAAAACTTCATATTGTTACCTGGGACCTAAATGCGAAATAAACCACAAAAAAACGACTTGGCGGCGGGGGGAATTCGCGGAGCCACAGCCAGCCAGGCAGTCTCATAGAACAGCCGAACGCGTCACACATTGACGAGAAATATAGCGTCATAAAAAGATTACGTCACGGTCAAAAGTCTTTGACGTCTTTTTCTCTCGCGCGGTGTGTGTGTGTGTTCATTTTGTGCACATGTGTTAGTGTTACTGTGTGTGTGTGTGTGTGTGTGTGGTGTGCGTGCGCGTGCATGAGTCTGTACTCGTGTGTGTGTGTGTGTGTGTGTGTGTGTGTGTGTGTGTGTGTGTGTGTGTGTGTGTGTAAGAGAGAGAGATAGAGAGGAAGAGAGAGAGGGAGTGAGGGAGAGAGAGAGTGTGTGTGTGTGTGTGTGTGAATGTGTGTGTGTGCATTTTCACTGTGATCAAATAAAAGAGAAAGGCCAGTCACCACGCACATCCTCGGCTCGCATGCAATGTATTTATATAGCAAAGGGAATGCCTGTAATTCACACAGATCAATCACTTGGTCTTAAACGTGCACAAGACAAAAACTTTCATACTGGGGGAGCGAGCCAATCTGAAGAGTACTCGGGTCCAGCGCGAGCGTTTTTTATTAATGCGCGGACAAAATGTATATGATAAAGGCAATGAACATTGCATTCAAAACTCACCCAAAAAAAACCACTGCTACATTTTCAAACTATCTATAGTCAATGTCTAAATTACGTGGAAAGGGGTGTCCCGTCCCACTATCATTATGCCCACACAACCTGTTAAGAAAAAAAACCCCGCACTCACAGATTAATATGAATATCATTCATGATACCGTCAATGACTCACATACGTGGGTTGTTCAAAAAGCAGTAGAAGATGCAGTCACAAACATACATGGGTCCTTTGAAAAACAAGATGCCCCGCCCTGCTATCATAATGCACATACAACCTGTGCACTCTACACGATACAGTCAATAACTCTCACAAATCAGTTTTCCAAAAGGCAGTACAAGATGAAGTCTATGTCTAACATACGTGGGTCCTTTAAACAAAACGAAAAAGAAGTCGCGTCCCTCTAAGATACTGCTCATACAACATGTTCAGAAAAAAGCGCACATATAAAATCTACACGATACAGTCAATGACACACGAGTGAGTTGCTCAAAGAGCAGTACAAGCTGAAGTCTATGTCTAACATACGTGGGTCCCTTAAAAAGAAAGGAGCTCCCTCTAAAATACTGCTCATACAGCTCAGAAAATAGCACAACGCATACACGATGCAGTCAATAAGGGGCTCCGCTCACACATGTAACTTCAGCAGGACCGACGACACACTGCAGCTTATCCCAGCCCGCTACACGTTGCATGAAAGGAAAACAGGCCAAGTACTCGTCATAATCCTTATCGCGGTATAAATAATAGGCCTTGCGTCGTCTGTGCCGCTGAAACTGCGCAGGTATATTCTGCCCATAACTAACACAAGTACGTTTGAAGAGATGAAAGCTCACGAACAACATACACATTATACAGTCAATAACTAGCACAGGTAAGTTGTTCACATAGCAGTGTCCTTTCTATTAGTCAGGTAGGTTTTTAGTCTGGGGTTAGTCTCTACTCAAACATTATACATCAATAACTAGCACAGGTGAGTTGTTCACATAGCAGTGTCCTTTCTGTTAGCCAGGTAGGTTTTTAGTCTGGGGTTGCTCTCTACTCTGTCTTTGAGCGCCTTCAGGTCTGCAAACTGTTCTGCAGCGTCGTAGTTCCTGATCTTGTTCAGCTGGAACATCTGGTCGTACACGTACAGGTCGGCCAACGTCAGCTGAAAAAAATCAACCAAAATATTAACTTTTTCTGCACGGATTTCGAAATGACTTGTTAACGGTATAGCGTTACACGCAGGCACACAAGTAGGGACACACTCAAAGCCTACTTCTGACTATTAGTGTTTAACGTCCTCTGAGACCAACTGGTCTATATTGGGACAGGTATTGGTAATACGCTGAAGATATGGTGTGATACTTTGATTCGAACAAGCCCGCTGTGGCTGTCTTCTTCGACACACCAGCATTGGGTTTGTCTCGTCAAAGTATCGAAATACGATCATGATAATCAGAGACGAAAGATGATGCATGCGTGTCTTCGTGTTTTCCAAGCCCTGAGACTTTCGCTGTGAACGTGGGATCTTTTTCGTGCGCATGAGTGCACACGGGGGTGTTCGGACACCGAAGAGAGTCTGCACAAAGTTGACTCCGAGAAATAAATCCCTCGCCGAACGTGGGGATCGAACCCACGCTGATAGCGACCAACTGGCTACAAAGCCAGCGCGCTACCAACTGAGCTACGTCCCCGCCCGCCTACTTCTCTGCCAACAAAGACAGAATTGGGTGAGTTTTCTTGTGTGCGTACGTGTGTGTGTGTGTGTGTGTGTGTGTGTGTGTGTGTGTGTGTGCGCGCGTGCGTGTGTAGGTATGCGTATGTACGTGTGCGTGCGTGCGTGCGTGCGTGCGTGCGTGTGTGTATGTGTGTGTGTGTGTGGTTTCTTGTGCGTGCGTGCTTGTGTGTGCGTGCGTGTGTTTATGTGTATGTGTATCGTTACGCTTGATTGCGTCCTTCTGTGTGCGCCCTTGCGTGAGGATGCGCTTACCTCTCTACCCACAAAGACCCCATTAGGTGAGTTTTCTTGCAGGAGTCTCTGGAAATATCCAAAGTACTTGGGAAGATCCTCCTCAATCAGTTTCGTGTCCAGCTCAGCCTGAAAATAATGAAGGCAGTGCAATTACAGCATGTTTTTAGAGTTGCGCTACAAACGTTATTTTGATAAATGCACTTTCTTTCTCCAAAGGAATGTAAAAGAACACCTCACCATGTGACAAATGGATTTGTACATAGTTCAGTCTAACAAGTGTTTGAAAAATGTGTACAGATTGGCTTGCCATACTTTTGGGTCTGCATGATTTGACTGCGTGTGGGAAGGGTCACCGGTTGAAATGGGGTGATCTGATTTTGCAAACTATATTTTCATTGGTTACTGGGTTTTAGGATTGACCAATGAGAGAGGAGATTACTAACAGGGAGGTAGCCATATTGGTTTGTGTTCAAGCAAAACATTGCTGACGGTCAGGGGAGACAGACGTGTTTGCTCGTGTCTCCACGTTTTCAGAATGTTGCTCAAGTGACATTGAGGTCGGATGTTATACGACTCATGTTTTGGATGAATCATGTGTGATTCAATGCTGTGAATATACAGGTATTTATTGAATTGTATTTTGCTTAGTAATTTTGACCTGTGAAATGACTGTGAGAATAATGTTGTGAAGTGGGTTGAAGAAGCGTGAGCTGTTGTCAGCCATTTTGGAAAGGAATATTTTTATGTTCTTTCGTAATGGGAGTAATTTGTAAATGAGCTGTTGTAATACTGTAACAGCATAAGCTAATTGACGGATGAATGAATAGTATTGAGTAAGAGTGGAATTATTATTTTGTGGAGAAGTTTATCTAAGAATTGAGTGGTTGAGACTTACGGTAGCATAAACTTTTTACACAGCACCCCGGTGGGAGAGAGGATGCCCTCGGCCGCGGGGAAGATGAAGAAGACTGGCATTCCCTCCTTGGCGCCACGGATCGTTTGATTGTGGGCGCAAGGTTGTAACGCAGCGCAGGAATTCTGGGACCCGGTGGAACCCCACCCCATATCACCATGAGCGTTACTGTCATTGGCGTGATATTGGATCCAGCAATGGACCCGCTGAATTGTGAGTAATCACTGAACTGTGAATTACCACTGGAGAATACGTAACATGTGAAATGTGCGTAAGAGATATTGTGATTAACAGGAAACATGATTAACAGAAGGATTGTGTGAAACAAGTGACGACGTCATCGAGAACCGGTTATTCTTCCACGTGCTACATAAGCTATTATCATTATTATTATAGTGAATGCAAGAGATTGTTGATTGTATGAGAGATAACATATTTGTATTTTGTTGTGATGTTTAAATACAGGTACGAGGGCAAAGGGCAGTAATCGTGTTTCAGTCTTTGTGCCTAGTTTGAGTGTTGTGTTTGTGTGAGATGAAGTGAGTTAGTAAACAGAGTAGAACACGCATTTTTCTGATAGAGTAATTAATACACACAGACACTTTCACGTAAATACCCTCCGTAACACACCAGTCGTGAAAGACCGGCACGGTTGGCCTAGTGGTAAGGCGTCCGCCCCGTGATCGGGAGGTCGTGGGTTCGAACCCCGGCCGGGTCATACCTAAGACTTTCAAATTGGCAATCTAGTGGCTGCTCCGCCTGGCGTCTGGCATTATGGGGTTAGTGCTAGGACTGGTTGGTCCGGTGTCAGAATAATGTGACTGGGTGAGACATGAAGCCTGTGCTGCGACTTCTGTCTTGTGTGTGGCGCACGTTAGATGTCAAAGCAGCACCGCCCTGATATGGCCCTTCGTGGTCGGCTGGGCGTTAAGCAAACTAGTCGTGAAAGCAATTACAGCTACAGACGTCAAACAAGTACGTGAGTCTCTTCCACGGGTTTCATTCGGGACTATGCACTTACCTTTCTTGTTTATTGATATCAAATGAACACCAACAGCTGTGGTTTCATGTGTGTGAAACATGGTTGTGTGTGTGTGTGTGTGTGTATGTGTGTGTGTGTGTGTGTGTGTGTGTGTGTGTGTGTGGGTGTGTCCCACCTTCTTGGTCTCATCCTGCTCAAAGTGGACCTTCATGAGGAGCTGCAGTAGGTCGTTACTCAGGCCGATCACCTCGTCAATACGCACGTGATCCAAGTTCGTTTTGCCGTACAGACCTGTACACAGCAAGTTGTTATCATCATGTGTATACACGACTACAAATCTACCTCGACTTTTTGTGTTTGTGTGTGAAGGGATGTTTCACTCTCTCTTTCTTTTGCTCTGCTAAGAGATTTGAAAAAGACTCGGAAGAAAGTCTCTGCTGACTTTGAGTTGTTTCTTTCACAAGTCTGATATTTTTTTTTTATATAGTCAAAATGAAATACAGAAGATTCACAAGATCTACGACCTACCGGTCTTTACTTTGTGAACAAACTATGTGCACAACTGACAGACAGCAATGAGAGGATGAAAAATAACAAATAAAGTAAGCTCAATAAGAAATCGGAAATTCAAAAGTTTACATCTAAACTTTCAAAGGTTCCAACTTTTTCAACAAAAGTACCATGTTTGTCTTCTGAAGAAAGACATTTGTGAACATAGACGTTTCAAATTTTTATTCTATGCTCAAAATATTATAATTTGGTATTTGAAAACATCAAATTTAAGCATGATTGTCCTGATTTTGATTTTGATTTTGATCCTG